>NC_064924.1:174172327-174478210 GCF_023897955.1 Schistocerca gregaria | reverse complement strand
AACAGGAAAAAAATGGACAGTTATATTCAAACTTTGTACAAAACATTTTTCATTCTGTGTTAACAAAAAATATCCAAGAGATATTTTCAGTTAAATATTTTTAAATGAATGATGCGATGAAAACTAGTGAATTTATGAGGGTATAAGAATAAAGGTGGGTGTCCCTCTTTTGAACAAACTGAATATTTTGAATTGATGTGGATGTGTGTAGATTATGTTGTTCTACTTACATGTGTGAGTATTAATATTTTACGTTTTTGTTAAAGCAATATTCCTACAGGTATATATGTGTGACTAATGTTTTTTCCAGTGTTAGAGAAGTATGAATACTGTTTCAAAGCTATTTTTCTACAAGTTAAGTGGAGTAGTGCATGTTCATGTGTTTCTATTCAAGATAAAGGATCCATATTCAGGATAATTTTTAAGAGACAAGAATTTTCACATTCTGTCAGATAGCATTCAAATGATAATATTAAAGTATTAGAGCATTGATGATAATTTAAATTAAATAGACTGATTGAGAAATTGTTGTTCAAGTAATTATTTGAAGAAATTTTCCTCATCTTTAATCATTTTCATCATTACACTCAGTGTGAAGTATAAGGTGTGCCTCAAACTATACAAAATTTTTGGTATTTATCAACATTAATTTTTCAGACTGATAGATAAAGGCCATCAATAGATAACTGTTGAATTAATGAATAGTAATTTTCAGAACGGAATAATAGAATATGTGTGATCTATAAACAAAATTTTAGAACTGAAGCATTTACAGCATACGTATCCATATATATGCATATCAATTAATAGTGATATCCTTTAATCATAAGAATAGTTTGAAAATCTGGACAATACGGTTGATGTTCTTCAGTGGGATTGAGTCTTTACACAAACAAAATTCTGCATATTTTTTTGCAGTGTTAATCAATGCCTCAACCATTGATTCACACTACACAAAATTAACTCAGAAGGGGAAGGATATGTAAGGTGGCGGTATAATTTTGCCACTTAACATACTATTTTAAACATGGAAACATAATCTACTCATCAAGCTGAGGAGTTTGATACCATGCATGCCCTACTTCAAATAAAGTGATAGCAATTTGCATAGTACAGAGAGTAATCATTCATATGTGGACGACATGAACTCAATGCTAACAAGCATTCCATAATTTGCTTGTTAATAGTCATGTTGTATCACAGGCACTTTGAACTGAAGTGCACACAGGGAGTTCCCAGCCGTAGAGACAAGAAGAACATGGAATGCATTTGAGAAGGACCATGAAAAGGCGATCTTCGCAGCGAGGAGGTAGACACCAAAAATACAGTCTGAAGCTGGTCGTTTATAACAGCACATAGATAACAATAGGCCATTAAGCGAGCTTCTCTGACTCACACCTGCATGGAATGGAAAGAAACATAGCATACTAGGCCGGCTGTGGTAGCCGAGCAGTTCTAGACACGTCAGTCCAGAACGGCGCGACTGCTATGGTAGCAGGTTCGAATCCTGCCTCGGGCATGGATGTGTGTGATGTCCTTAGTTTAGTCAGGTTTAAGTAGTAATAAGTCTAGGGGACTGATGACCTCAGATGTTAAGTCCCATAGTGCTCAGAGCCATTTGAACCATTTGAACATAGCATAGCACGGGTCCACGTGGCCACTCTTAGAGGACCACTATAAGGAATTCACATTTATGAAAAATGTTAAGTCACACAAATTAAACTTAACAGTGCGTCAGAGACGACTGGAGAGAAAACACATACCAAGACCACACCTGATGCCTAGGAAATAACACAGTTAAAAATCTTTTGATCATGAAGCACGAACCACCCGCCACCCACTGTCCACTGGACAGCATGGAAAGCCACCACACATGCTGTCACACCATGCGCAGGTGTGGTCTGCTTCAACTCGTCTTTGAACACCTGAACAAAGAATACATCACCTTACACTCAGAACTTTACTCAGATGACTTGCCCCCTGCCCCCACCATCCTGTTCAAACCAGTCTGTAGAGCCTCCTATGTCCCAGCACAAAGGATGTCTTGTGAATGAATGGAGTATTCAGATTGGCTCTTACTGAATTTACCCACCAAATTACTGATGCCGCTGGTGTGGAAACTGTCTGCCTTTTTTCTGCAGGCGAGACTTTCAGCGACAAAACTATTTTGCGCAAATCACCCTATTGCACTGACAGTTAAACCCTGCAAAAGTGGCCTACAGATCATCAAATACAAACCATGTACTCACCGTGCCCCTGTGCAGTGCCGATGGAGGAAACTGCACCCCATGAGCGCAGCTGTGGAAGAGCATGTCAGCCAGAGAGAGGCCACCCAGCCGTAAACGAGCCCACATCCCAGGAGGACCTGAGTGGTAGGAGTTCGAATGCTATCTATACTCCCAGCACAAACACTTGTCATACTGAATCTTCTCAAATTTCTGCAGGGTATACACGTGACACATGCAGTCCCAAACGTAAGTAAATGCAAACTAGGTATTCACTATTCACCCGTCCTGAGGAGCTACGAGCCGAATCACCAAAAGGCAGTAGCTTTCTCGGACTCTCTGAACCAGTGTACAAAGGATGAGTAAGTCCCAGCTCAGGACAAAGGCATCTGCTGAGATGCTGTTTCCAGCCCCGACCAGCTTTTTTGCTGCTGTGCTTTCTATGGCCATCTCCAGACACAAGAACATCGGGAGCCAGGCACATATTTATAAATGTAAGTACAATTAAATATCAGGATTGCTGCCGCAGTCCGACAACATACACAATGTACTTGATATGTCTCCTCTTTACAACCATGGTTGTGGAACAACTTTCAGTATCTTTAGCGTACATAATTTTCCACATATAAAAAGAAATCTTTCATTCCTCTTACAGCTATCGATCTGCTAAATCTAAAACTTCCTCACGATAGGACATGCTGTAGCGACCACCAGACACCCGTACATATACAGCAAAGACTGTTAGCCGGGCGGGATTAGCCGAGCGGTCTGAGGTGCTGCAGTCATGGACTGTGCGGCTGGTCCCGGCGGAGGTTCGAGTCCTCCCTCGGGCATGAGTGTGTGTGTTTGTCCTTAGGATAATTTAGGTTATGTAGTGTGTAAGCTAAGAGACTGATGACCTTTGCTGTTAAGTAAGTCCCATAAGATTTCACACACATTTGAACATTTTCGAAGACTGTTATACATAGGCAGAGTCGGTTCCCCTCCTCACTGTTTCTGGTCCTGGCGTGTTTGCTTGCTTGCTTGCTTTTTATACCCATCTCCAGACTCTGGGATTACAAGCACACATGTATTTTTACATAGTTTTCCACAATATTAAACTACTTACGCGATACTTCTCAATATCAAGCACTTAGCAGTATGCTACCAATCGCTCGCGTAGCATAATTCAGAAGATATGGACTGGAAATTAGTTCTCTAGAAACCCGAAACTTTACCGAGGTGGAGCGTGCTGTAAACCACTAAGTAACTAGAATTTGATAGTCTCTGTGAAGACCATTACATGAAAACTCGAAACAAAATAGTGGAAATTGATATTTTACTCGTGAATACCGATGTCGGTGATGTAATAGATTCCAAATCATCCCTATAATATACTAATGTGTTTCTCATGTATAGACAAACAGCAATCATATCTCCCACCCATATTTCACCTGCTAGATGCACACATCACAACCAGTGTTGTCTCAACTAAATAAAGGCACGAAATGTGCAGAAGCAGTCAACCAGTCAATTTACATGGGAGGAAATAATGGTCCAGATCAAACACACATCCATATTGAATCCTCTCAAATATCCACGCTATTGCGAAAGTAGGCCAACACGTACTAGTATTAGTTCGCTATTCGGGCGTCTAGAGGATGGCACGGTTATGTCAGCTGCATTCTTGCATCTCAACAGGCTTTCCGATTTGGACAGCTCCTGCCATTAGTGGGAAACGTGAATCATTCTCGCCATGCTACCCTAGCCAGGATCACCCAGGTAACCAGCCACATATACATTTTATCACTGTACTTAAAATTAAATATTACGATCGCGGACTCAATTGGACGACATTCGACAATGAGCAAAGTATTGGAAATACACCCTGCCCTGCTGACGGCTGTGGCTCTGGAAATAGAAATATCTGTACCATTCTTATGACTTGACATACCGGTATTCCTCCCTTTGCTATCACAGTATTGCACGTCATATCCATAACTTCCTTATGAATGGACGTAATCATTTCCTTTGTACATGTTAGAACACACACACATACTTTATAAGCCTGATGCTCAATGCGAATCTATCACGCATCCCCTACTACTAAGTATAATACTTCGCCAATAAATGACTGCTGGCGATACGAAATAATACTGACCGAAAATCAGCGATGGGAATACATATCTCATAAGTTTTTCTTGCGAGTGGTACCACTGTGTCTTAGAAAGAGAGGTGTAATCGCCTTACAAACCGCCAGATGTTAAAAAACACGATCGCAACAACTACTGTGTGTTACTGTCACAAGCGGTCTTGGTTCTACAGGTGCACATAATTATCCATGTTAAAAGCTATACTGGCTTTATAAATCGAGGTGTGGCATTACCTCCAAATGAAGTGTTTTTTTTTTTTTTTTTCAGACAAATACCGCGACACTGAATATAGATGGTGACCGCTGGAGTGTATATTATCAGACCAACAGTGCATTTATACGTCTTCGACGGTGCAACCTCATAATAAATTTACCGAATTTAAAAAGTGATTTGGCTAAGGAATGTGGTATGAAACCGGTATTTGCAACTCCCTCATTCCTCCGCTACATATTTGTCTAGTATTTGTAACGCATTTTGTCTCGGTAATATATCGACTGGGTTGTAGGTAATGGTTGATTGAGAAGGATCACAAACAGTAGATGGTGTGCTGATTGAGATCGTAAGAAAGGTACACTAGCTTTCCAGATCTCTAGTACTATGCTTTCAGGTAGAAATGATGTCTATGATTTGGAATAAAGTCATTCCATTCAAAGGGACCGATGGCCGTAGCAGTTTGATCCCTTTAATCCCACAAACCAAACCAAACCGTTCCATTCAACCACATACCTAAGTTGTATCCAATGGAGATGTCCTTTAACGATTACAGCCACTAGTGAATCATATTTCTGGCACTCTCGTATCTCGAAACGAGTCACCTTTTTCGAACCTATCTGCTACAGTAAAATGGCAGATAGCCCCTATGCCTCTAGCGACGGCTGCCATTTCTGTAGCTTTGCGCGTGGGTTGATTCCAGTTTAAGTTCGAACTGAGCAGAAGTTGGAGAGAGCTGTACATACCACCTCCTGCAACCCATGTAAAAACAGAGAGTGTACTGAGTTACTGCGACAGGACCATGTTTTGACCATTCAATGGAAGCGGTAACAACTTATCGTAGCTCCACCAACAGTGTACTATGTGTGAGGTCAGCGCCAAACAAAGCCTGCTCCTGCAACACAGGATAGTAGAAAAGACAGGACAGGAACTGGGAGAAGGACGAGAGTTTTGCTACTGCATTGTAGTGGGTCCCCAAACTACATACAGGTACTGGGGTCTGAAGCAAATCCGCGTCCCTCAGAGCCCATTCACGTCTATCACCCAATATGCTATCATCGTTATTCTGTACCATCCAACAGAGAAAAATTACAAACTATAAAAGCTCCACTAACTTCATACGATAGAGGACTCGATAAGATTTTTACTGCATCTCTCTCCTCCTAAATATTGAAATCAAATACCGTATGCATGCCGGCATCGAGCACATGTGACGATTCTATTAAATATACAGGTATGATCCATTGCACAGACCAGTGTAAAGTTGCATCGCCTGTACTGTAGGAGGATGACCATATCCCACAGACTAAACTGTAAGTCACAAGATTTTAAATAAAAGACAGTTACAACGTAAGGAAACTGGAAAAGTTTGGCGGTGTTGTGGAGCGTTTCCAAACTGATGTCCGAAGGTGATTGACGACCTCTGCAATTAAACTCGTCTGTCACAGTGATGGAATAGCTGATGGCTCTGCATTCCGTTTCGACTTATTCCTCATATCGCAGTCATGTACGCGTTCACTGTTTCGGTGCTAGCCATCCCCAGAAGGCATTGCCCATTCATCAAAACTCTTTTTTTCCGTCTCAAACAAGCGACGTCAGTCAATCATTAATTGGTAACCAACAGCATACCAGTGTACGAATGGGATGGAAAAGACACTGTCGATGTACTGTAATAACAAGCATCACAGTTGATAATGCCAACAATTTCAGCAATTTTACAGTAATTCCAACATCGACCAATGATGCAACAGCATGTTTCCCAATTTCTGTATCTTCACTAAACCACCTCTTCTCTACTTTGCGAGTATCATTGCGAATGCAGACAGATGACTGTGCAATCTGTCCATTCATTGTTAATTCTCGAACATATACATCGTCAAAGTATACCAGACAGTGCTCTAAATATTTCTAGCACCTCGAGCATTGTGCATAATTTACGATCTACCTCTATGCGGATGGGAGTCACAGAGAATTCTTGCAGTCTTAGGATAAAATTAGAGACTGAAAGATCCCCTCGCACTGTCTTTGACCAACCCGCCCTGCAACACCGTTACCAATGTAATCTGCTGTTGAACAGTAGTAGACCGCTACATTCCGCGTCTCGTGAATGAATGGAGCTTTCCAAGTCCTCGCTCATCCAAGTATATATTTGTAATTCGTTTATTATATTAATTAATAATATATGTGCAATTTTACTCTGTAGATGTCATACGCTAAATAAAATAAAATAAAAATCCAAGTGCACAAGATTTCTCCAGATGCGCCCATGTCGAGGAGGTTAGCACACCTTGCCGGTGTGTAGTAATAGATTCGAAAGTGTTGTGATGTAATAGCACACGGTTAAGGAAAACAAGAAATGGGTGGTTTTTATGCATGATGGAGCTCCAGGCAGATGGAGTTCACATTTTACGTAAATCAACTGCGCAATCAATTTTAAAGTATTTTTCTAGTGTCTGGGATCTGTACCACGAGGGTATTGGTAAGAGAGAACATAAATACACGCACTCCTAAGGTTACATGGTCCTGCACTTAAAACAGACTATAAAGTTGGATCGCTTCAGTTTCCAACCTATCACTCATGTGGAATGCAGCGCTGTTTATATTCCAATGTAAGAAATATGTTTCCATCGCATGACATACATCCTTCTTGCAGGTTTCTCTACGATAACCTATTGTAACAAACTGTAAAATGAAAAAAAAAAAAAAATACTTGAAACTTCCTGGCAGATTAAAACTGTGTGCAGGACCGAGACTCGAACTCGGGACCTTTGTTTTGACGAAAGTTTCTTATCAGCGCACACTCCACTGCAGAGCGAAAATTTCATTCTGGAAACACCTCCCAGGCTGTGGCAAATCCATGTCTCCACAGTATCCTTTCTTCCAGGAGTGCTAGTACTGCAAGTTTCACTGGAGAGCTTCTGTGAAGTTTGTAAGGTAGAGACGAGGTACTGGCGGAAGTAAAGCTGTGAGGAGGGGGCGTGAGTCGTGCTTGGGTAGCTCAGATGGTAGAGCACTTGCCCACGAAAGGCAAAGGTCCCGAATTCGAGTCTCAGTCCGGAACACAGTTTTAATCTGCCAGGAAGTTTCATATCAGCGCACACTCCGCTGCAGAGTGAAAATTTCATTCTGAAAAAGCTACTTCCTTAAAATATCGATTGTGTGTGATACGCGCACAATGTACGTAGTTTTCCAGAGATGTAGAGCGTCCACTGTTCACATCCGATCGCGGTTCAGAAATATATATACTATACAGAAATATATATATATATATATATATATATATATATATATATATATATATATATATATATATATATATATATATATACACTATGCCGGCATCAATCCTATATAAAATATCGTTGGTACGGAGAATACCTCTTACAAGGAAACAGATAAACTCGTAGCAGCGGCATCCGACATGTGAAATTATACGTCATGCCGCCACTAACTCTGTAAACAGCACATCCGTCAAGCAGATGTATACATAGGGATTGCAGTGTCTCACAAACACCTATCGCTAACTTAAAGAATCGTCTTAGTTATGAAACTGAAGTCTTGATTTTATACCCAAGATTCGACAAGGGAATGGAGTACATCACACAAATCTTCATTCGTTTAGAGAAATGTGTCGAAACAGGATGGTCACGTTTCATCACATGTGAGATGGAAGTCCTCTGATGACCGAGAAGCTTGCTGTTAACGATCGCAAGTAGACAGTGCTCTAAGTCACATACAGGACATGTGGTTGCATACAAGTCGAACGCACACTATGTCATGCGACTGGTGCATCCTGACAGAACAGCGGAAAAAAATGGTCAAATGACCTGCAGCAACATCTGCTTCCCTCTCTAGAATGCATCATCAGTCTGCCATTAAATCGTACCTCTTTACAGCTCCATCTCAATCGATCATCTCGCCCACTTTCTGTTATCCTTTAACGCAGATGCATGTGAGTTTAGAGGCAGATGGTTCTCTGTTTTCCTGTGAAACGTCAAATACAGTAGTCAACTTGTGTGTGTCACTGTTACCTCAATAGACATACAGTAGAATGATGCCTCGACGGAAAAAAAAGAGTGACTGCTTCCCTGGTTCCCTTCGCTTCCCTGTCGACGTTTCCTTGGATTAATCTTGCTGTCACATACTTGTTCCCATGTAAAATTGTTCTGCGGCAATCACAAGACATGCAAGTACTTCCTCAATTTCCCCCTCATTTCGGTGTATATTTCCCCAATTCATAAGTATTTTCCGTCATTTTTCGTAATTCTATCGATTTTATTTCAGTTCTACCCATGCGGTTCTGACATAACCTCTCGTTCCGTGTTCCAAAATAGCTTGTAAATGTAGTACAGCTGCCAACACCTTGCGCAAATGCGCTAGTTTTCTGATCGGGAGGCGTAGTATAGCACTTTACTCGATTGCATCCAGTCGCCTCCATCCCACATATTGCACATTTGCAGTGCGTTTGCTCTATTTTCTGTATGCATATGTAGCAGATGGCGCTCAGGACCTGGTCTCCCGCCGGTGGATTGGTTCAAATGGCTCTGAGCACTATGAGACTTAACTTCTGAGGTCATCAGTCCCCTATAACTTAGACTACTTAAACCTTACTAACCTAAGGACAGCACACACATCCATGCCCGAGACAGGATTTGAACCTGCGACCGTAGCGGTCACGCGGTTCCAGACTGAAGCGCCTAGAACCGAGCGGCCACAGCGGCCGGCCGGCCCCGCTAGTGAACCCAACGTCGAACACAGAATACATCTTCGGACGTAACGCGTGGTTGATCAACCTTTGAGCCTCATCCCAGATGTGACGCGTCGTGTATCCGCCTCTGAACATCGGTCTGGATATATAGTGCGCGGCAGTTCGACACTCGAACGCTAACTCGGATGTGGCCGCTACGACATGTGGTAGGGGTTGAACACAAGGTACGGTGTTGGGAACCAAAAGAATAGACAGGACGGTCTCGTGAGAGAGAAGTGGAGGTATCTTCAGACAGGGCCGTGGGTAGAAGGGAGAGAGGTCTCTTCAGACCAGGGCCGTGTGTAGACAGAACACTTCCTGTTCTGTCGGCCTAGAAGATCTTTTTAGTGAACACTTGCGTTCATAGGATCAAAAATCTCTTAATATCTCCGGACTGGAGATTATAGATTTCAGCCCGAGTTACGTTATGCGAAACAGTTAAAGAGGACAGAGGTGTACACGTCGCTAAGCCAGAACGAGTGGACATTGCCAATAGTTTCGCTAGGGAAAATCACAGTTGTTCGCCTCACGAAAACTGAGGGCAGTTTGCGACTGCTGATACAGCCAAGGCCAGATTAGTTCTGAGGTTTAAAGATCCGAACAGCGTCATCATACACCACTGCCGACGACAGCACCCGCCGATAAAGCACAGTAAATATCGCGTTTGCTCAGGCGCTCAGTAAGGGAGTCACTAGCTTGTGTGTGCACTTCAGTTCTATCGGAGATTGGAGTTGTGTTACATATTTTCTTCTCATTCCCTCGTGTCCATCTACATCTACATTTATACTCCGCAAGCCACCCAACGATATGTGGCGGAGGGCACTTTACGTGCCACTGTCATTACCTCCCATTCCTGTTCCAGTCGCGTGTGGTTCGCGGGAAGAACGACTGTCGGAAAGCCTCCGTGAGCGCTCGAATCTCTCTAATTTTACATTCGTAATCTCCTAGGGAGGTATAAGTAGGGGGAAGCAATATATTCGATACCTCATCCAGAAACGCACCCTCTCGAAACCTAGACAGCAAGCTACACCGCGATGCACAGCGCCTCTCTTGCAGAGTCTGCCACTTGAGTTAGCTAAACATCTCCGTAAAGCTACCACGCGAACCAAATAACCCTGTGACGAAACGCGTCGCTCTTCTTTGGATCTTGTCTATCTCCTCCGTCAACCCGATCTGGTACGGATCCCGCACTGATGAGCAATACTCAAGTATAAGTCGAACGAGTGTTTTGCAAGCCACTTCTTTCGTTGATGGACTACATTTTCTAAGGACTGTCCCAATGAATCTCAACCTGATACCCGTCCTATCAACAATTAATTTTATATGATCATTCCACTTCAAATCGTTCCGCACGCATACTCCCAGATATTTTACGCAAGTAACTGCTACCAGTGTTTGTTCCGCTATCATATAATCATACAATAAAGGATCCTTCTTTCTATGTATTCGCAATACATTACATTTGTCTAAGTTAAGGGTCAGTTGCCACTCGCTGCACCAAGTGCCTATCCGCTGCAGATCTTCCTGCATTTCGCTACAATTTTCTAATGCTGCAACTTTTCTGTATACTAAAGCATCATCCGCAAAAAGTCGCATGGAACTTCCGACACTATCTACTATGTCATTTCTATATATTGTGAAAAGCAATGGTCCCATTCTAGGCGCTCAGTCCGGACCCGGGCGACTGCTACGGTCGCAGGTTCGAATCCTGCCTCGGGCATGGATGTGTGTGATGTCCTTAGGTTAGTTAGGTTTAAGTAGTTCTAAGTTCTAGGGGACTGATGACCACAGATGTCGAGTCCCATAGTGCTCAGAGTCATTTTAACCATTTGAATGGTCCCGTAACACTCCCCTGTGGCACGCCAGAGGTTACTTTAACGTCTGTAGATGTTTCTCTATTGAGAACAACATGCTGTGTTCTGTTTGCTAAAAACTCTTCAATAAAGCCACACAGCTGATCTGATATTCCGTAGGCTCTTACTTTGTTTATCAGGCGACAGTGCGGAACTGTATCGAACGCCTTTCGGAAGTCAAGGAAAATAGCATCTACCTGCGAGCCTGTATCTAATATTTTCTGGGTTTCATAAACAAATAAAGCGAGTTGGGTCTCACACGATCGGTGTTTCCGGAATCCATGTTGATTCCTACAGAGTAGATTCTTGGTTTCCAGAAACGACATTATACGCGAGCAAAAAACATGTTCTAAAATTTTACAACAGATCGACGTCAGAGATATAGGTCTATAGTTTTACGCATCTGCTAGACGATCCTTCTTGTAGACTGGGACTACCTGTGCTCTTTTCCAATCATTTGGAACCTTCCGTTCCTCTAGAGACTTGTGGTACACGGCTGTTAGAAAGGGGGGGGGGGAGGGGGTGAGTTCTTTCGCGTACTCTGTGTAGAATCGAATTGGTATCCCGCCAGGTCCAGTGTACTTTCCTCTGTTGAGTGCTTCGAGTTGCTTTTCTATTCCTTGTACACTTATTTCGATGTCAGCCATTTTTTCGTTTGTGCGAGGATTTAGAGAAGGAACTGCAGTGCGGTCTTCCTCTGTGAAACAGCTTTGGAAAAAGGTGTTTAGTATTTCATCTTTACGCGTGTCACCCTCTGTTTCAATGGCATCATCATACTGGAGTGGAGAGTCCATGCTAGCCACGTATCTCATGTGCGTTCATAGGGCTTAAAAATCGAGAAAGCTATCGGTAAATATACGTTATCGTCCACATAAATAGAATAAACAATAGGGCTTGTTGCAGGATTTGAGTATAATATTTTCGAGGGAAAACCGTTTTGTGATCATTTTATTGTAAGTTACACTAGGAGTACTTTTCTCATGTAGGAACGCTCTTGAAATGTTGTCATGCGGTCATGTTCATCACTATTAATTTCATTTAGTTTGCGAATTCATAGTCAGTATCCCTCTAATTTCAGAGGATTTTCCAACGTCACCAACTACACACTTGAACACAATGTGTGTTATTCTGTAATAAAAATATTTAGTACAGGTAACAGTTGTTTGTGTGTTGTAGACTAATGGCTAGCCCATCCTCACTGAAGTATTTTAGGGCATGTGTGACGGCCGTTATTCCGACGTCTAATCGTGACTTCATCCATGATCTCCTTACCTTGCAGGGCCTGCATTCACAGGCACTTTAGTTCTGTCAGATACCTTCGTGCGTGGCGAGTGGTAAGGACGGGTCATAACGTCTGGGGGAGTACGTTAGAAGTGGTAAAATCTATAAACCGAAAAGACTCTAGGGCTTTTTAAAACTGTAATTACATTTTTTATTAATCAACAAGTATGTGATGGCGGGAGGCTTTTTTTGGAGTGTGTAAATTACTCCCAACTGGCGCGTCTGTGGACGTATCATAATTTTTATTATCCACCTATAATTAAGTCAGAAATGTTATGCTGCTGCTTGAACATAAAGGTGCAGTGGCTTACGTTCCGACATATCACCAGGAGTTTGTGAGAAGTAATCAGTCTGGAAGAAAACACAAAGCAAGTACCACTTGTATCAGAAACACCGCAAAAAAACATACAAACGTATTCAAACGATTGATCTAATTTAACACAAATAGTTGAAATGGAATGCCAAGTGTGGGGGGAGAGAGTTCATCACCACATTCTCAGTTCTTCTGTCTCAACTAGTTCACCACAGTTTGATGTTTTGAGTGTCAAATCTGCATATCACAGCACTCCTCCCTACAAATTGTTGCAACTACCAAGTATCTGCATTTCAAATGTCACATTTAATTTTCACACTTTTCTTCAGTTATTTGATTAATAAAATGTCTAAGTCCTAGTGTATTTAAGCAAAAATGCAAGATACAGCAGGTTCAATTTAAAAAGGTTAAATGTGTGCAATGTGCTCATGGAACAAACTACGTAAATATTTCGCAACAGTTTTAGGCTACAAATAATGATATTAACACCAGATTTAATTAAAACAAACATATAAACATATGGGAACACGTGAAGCAATACTAACCCTACGACTTATCGTTAGATTAAGGAAAGAAACCTACGTTTCTAGCATTTGTAGACTTAGAGAAAGCTTTTGACAATGTTAATTGGTATAGTCTCAAATTCTGCAAGTGGCAGGGGTAAAATACAGGGAGCAAAAGGCTATTTACAATTTGTACAGAAACCAGATGGCAGTTATAAGAGTCGAGAGGCATGAAAGGGAAGCAGTGGTTGGGAAGGGAGTGAGACAGGGTTGTAGCCTCTCCCCGATGTTATTCAATCTGTATATTGAGCAAGCAGTAAAGGAAACAACAGAGAAATTCGGAGTAGGTATTAAAATCCATGGAGAAGAAATAAAAACTTTAAGGTTTGCCGATGACATCGTTATTCTGTGAGAGACAGCAAAGGACTTGGAAGAGCAGTTGCACGGAATGGAGAGTGTCTTGAAAGGAGGATGTAAGATGCACATCAACAAAAACAAAACGAGGATAATGGAATGCAGTCACATTAAGTTGGTTGATGGTGAGGGAATTATATTAGGAAATGAGTTTTGCTGTTTGGGGAGCAAAATAACTGACGATGGCCGAAGTAGAGAGGATCTAAAATGTAGAAGAGAAATTTATTAACTTCGAGTATAGATTTAAGTGTAGGGAAGTCGTTTCTGAAAGTATTTATATGGAGTGTAGCCATGTATGGAAGTGAAACATGGACGATAAATAGTTTGGACAAGAAGAGAATAGAAGCTTTCGAAATGTGGTGCTACAGAAGAATGCCGAAGATTAGATAGGTAGATCACATAACTAATGAGGAGGTATTGAATAGATTGGGGAGAAGAGGAGTTTGTGGCACAACTTGACAAGAAGAAGGAACCGGTTGGTAGGACATGTCCCGAGTCATCAAGGGATCACAAATTTAGCATTGGAGGGCAGCGTGGAGGGTAACAATCGTAGAGGGAGACCAATAGATGAATACACTAAGCAGATTCAGAAGGATGTAGGCTGCAGTACGTACTGGGAGATGAAGAAGCTTGCACAGGATAGAGTAGCATGGAGAACTGCATCAAACCAGTCTCAGGACTGAAGACCACAACAACAACATAAACATATGATGCATGAAAAGAAAAAGTAATTCTTTACTGCTGAGGCAAGAGAGGCGTCCAAATGTCCTTAATTATTGAAAGGAAGACTCCAGTGTCCAGATCATCTTTGTGAGTCTAGTGAATATCAAGTAAGACACAAGGTAGGGCCTCAGACCGTGAATTGCTGTGGCACATAAGAGCCACTTTAGCGGTATGGAGCCAATGTTTGACCAATCCATTGCTCTGCGTGTGTTACACAATCGTATGTAACCTGTAAACACACACAGAACGCATAATTTAACAAACAATAGGGACTCAAACTGTCGTTCCTGGGCTGTGCTGACGGGCATGGTGCATTTGAAACGCGAAATCCAAGCGAAAGATTGCACGACAAAATCAGCCATGGTGTCTGAAAGAGGTGGGACCTCGACCCACCTGGTTACCGTATCAATTCCGAAAGGATATATCTGAATCCCACAGAAAGAGTTACGGGCCCATGAAGTCAGTGTGCACATGACGGAAGGGTCCATTTGGTATGTTGAAGTGGCACAGCTGAGGTTGAGTATGCCTTCCGAAATTATTCCGTCGGCATGGTATGCATGTGCATGTCCAAGAGAGGCAGTCATTCTTGATGCCAGACCAAACAAAACACTCCGTGACAAGGCGTGTTGTAGCCTTAATGCCTGGCTAGGTGAGATCATGGACAACCGAGAAAACTATCCATCACACAAGAGCTGGAACAAGGGGGCTGATGTTGCCAAATTACAGTCCTGTTGCAGGTTTTAAATTTTAGGATCGTTCACTTGTAGGCGAGTTCATTCATGCAAGGAGGTAGACTACCATGTTTTCTGCCCCTCCCCCCTCCAAGGCTGTGCCCAACATCAGTGGTATAGTGGATAATAAGGTCCATGTGTCAGAACCTCCACGTGCTTACGAACAGCCTCTGTGAGATGCTTATGTTCAGTGAAAACAGTGATCTCACATCCTTAATGTCCACTCTGAAGTATCTCACAGCTTTGTAAACTGCAAAAAGTTCATGGTCGAATGCTGACGATTTGCATTGAGGAGCAATGAGTTTCCGATGTGTTTCTGTAGATTTACGCCGACTGATGTGTCACTCGCGTCAGCTGTGATGGAGATAAGTGCATCAGGCAGCAAGTGCACAAGTTCTGACGGCATTCGAAAGCACATTATTTACTGGGTTAAATGCTTGGATCATTTTGTCGATCGCAATATCTTACGTGTCCCAGACTTCTTCTTTCCTGCCAAAGCATCTGACAAAGAGGCCTGGAGAGAGGCGGCATGTGACAAATATCTTAAAAAAAAAATTCACCATTTCCAGAAAACTTGAGGAGGCCAACCAAGTCCCACCCTGGGATGTAGTGCGAATGGAACAATTGGAACAAGAAGAAGATTCCCAGAAAACGGCGAGGTTCGCGGTAGGTCGTGGGTAATGGTAGGTCATGGATAAGCACCACACAATCAGACGTTGGACGGATACCCTCACCAGTGACACTGTGACCGAGGAAGGTAACACTCTTGCTGCCCAATAGTGATTTATCATGGTTGTCTTCCACGCCGTTATTGCTGAGAGAAGACAGATCTTGAGCTAGGTATTTTTCATGCTTCTCAGCAGAGGGGAAGTAGATTGTGATATTATCGAGATAGGGGTAGCAATAAGGTTTGGTGAAACAGAAAGGAGTCCATGAACCTTTGAGAAGTCGAAGCCACCTTCTTGAGACCATAAGACATAAAGCAGTACTCGAATAAGCCGGGCTTCGTAATTGTTGCTGTTTTAGGAATGTCATCTTTACACATATGTATCTGATGGTATGCCTTACGACAGCTAATAACACCGAAACTCACACTCCATTAAACAGTTAGGCAGAGTTCTGAATGTGAGGGATGGGATAATTGTCCATTATGGTACTGATGCTGAGTTTCCAATGCTCACCACACAACCAGAACAAACTATCCTTCTTAGGGACAAAGTCTCAAGGGTGTAGAACGCCCATATTTAAAAGTTAGTTAAAAATTAATTAATAATTTGGTTACTAAAGTTAATAAATCAATCTAGAAGGTTAGAAGAGTATGCTAGAAATCTCAGATAGACAGTTTTTAGCATCACATTCAGACAATGTTCGATGGCTGCAGAGGATTTACAGGAAAAGTTTAAATGGATTGTAAATCGTACTCTGAAGAAATATGTGCCGAGTAAGTGGATTACAGTTGGAAAAGAACCGCCATGCTTTAACAATGAAATTCAAAAAATGCTGAGAAGGCAGAGGTTGTTGGACTCTTAGTTAAAAACAAAATGCACAAATGATGAAAACCAAAAATTAATAGAAATTCATGCGTCTCCAAAAGGATTGATGCACAAAGCTCAAAGCATAGTAGGGCAAAGTGAATTCTGGTACACTTTTGATATCAAATTGATATGATAATTAATTAAATTGATCAATTTCACCACCTCCTCCTCTTAACCTACTGATCTGCTAAGTAGTTTATGACCCCTAAGGGTTGATTTAGGACCCCTGAGGACAATCAGTCCTACTGAGAAACCCTCCACCCACCCACCTCCCACTCTTCTCCCATCCCTATGGGGAAAGGCGAACTTGTTCGGTTCTGAATCACCTTTACCCCTCCTGAGAAATCCCTCTGCGTTCTTCTCCCCTCCCCCACTTCCCCCCTCCCTGCCCCAAACCTTGTAATTGGTGGGAAAAAGACCCAGTGTGTGTTGGATAGAAAGGATCTCATAACAAGAAATTCAAATCAATGTCATTTCTTTATTTAATTACTTTGTTGGAGACAAGGCTCCTCCCTTGTGGGAAATAACTCAATTGCAGTACCTTCACTCTTATGACATCACCTCACACCCTACTGGTGGATATCTGTGCAGATAGGTCAAAATCCTTACTGCATCAGTCCGACCACCCATCCGTTTCCAGGAAATATTGAGGCACTTTTGACTGACTATTTGCATATTTGGCAGGACATATCTCATTAAACTGAGTGATTGAGCGGGATATTCCAATTTGTGGGAAAAACACTGATCTTATAACTGAGGTCTTGTATGCACCAATGCATGATTACAAAAGCACCTTCCTCCACCACCACAATCCATACCCAGTGAAGAAACCTTCTGATCGCATCTTCACATCAAGACCAGAGTATTTATGCTGGCCACCTAATATATTCTGCCACACACAGGTCAGGAGAGAGGCCCACATACATGGCTGGGTCATGGCACACAAACTGTAAGTCACACTAATTCGCTGAACTAAGTGTCAGGTGACAGCAACCCTCTGTGTGGTAGGTGGAACCAGCTCCCTGCTGCCACAAACATCAGACGTGATGCCCTGCACTGATTACAGTGCTACAGACTCATGGTGGTAATAACATATCACAATATTCAACAAAGATCATGAAAAAACCCAACGTAATATGTGTATCACAAACAGACTCTATAGAACACGTACCCACTAACAGCTCTGAGCAGATGCATAGCGCTAGAAAAATATCTCACGCCCCGTCCTCACAGCTTTACTTCCGCCGGTACCTAGTCTCCTACCTTCCGTCTTGGTCCGGCACAGTTTTAATGTGCCAGGAAGTTTCACATCAGCGCACACTCTGCTGCAGAGTGAAAATCTCATATTCTTCGTTGTTGTTGTAGCTGATTTCGTGGAGTGGGAGCAGGGAGAGGCGGAGATTCCATCGATGTTATTGTGTAAGTGTATACTCAACAAAAAATTTCTTAGTTTTGTGTTTGTATACTTTTTTTTATTAAATCAGTATCTTGCTGTCGTAGGCGACGTAGAGGATCTGTATTGATGGAACCATAGTGGTTTATGTGAGGAGATGCTTGGGTGAGTGAAGGAGGTGGAGGGTGAGCTGCATCGCCATGGGGAGATGCCAGATAACCTGAGGGGTTTTGCATGGAGCCAGAACGAGATTGTAATATGTACTCAATCTGCTTACAGATAACCAGCGTTCTTTCTCTCACTGCAGCAACGGACAATGTCCGGAATGTTATTTCTTATTTCTCGCTATTCTTTTCCTACAGCACCACCATCCATGCAGTATGCAGTGGTGCAGATAACGGAAGAGGTGAAGAAACAGCAGTGTAGATGAGGTCCTGTGCGGCAAACTCCACCATGTAAGACACTACTCGACGCTGCATGGGAGCCACTAATGCCCCTGCCACCTCACCAGCTCCAATCTGGCGTCCATGTGCCTGCTTCCCTGTGGTAACTGGCTCGCAGTTGTGGGAACAGCAACCATCTCTGCATCCACAGCCACAGCCACAGTCCAGCTGCTCACACTGGACAACACACCATCTCCTTCTCCCCCATGTTTATGCCGGAACCACCAATTCAAAATACTTGCAACTCCCTGCTCCTCCATGCAGCAGTCTTCAGCAGCAACATCGTCTTCAACTAGCTGTAATTATAGTAATAGTAGTAATAATCCTGTGGCTATTGGTAGTTCCCCCTTTCCCCCAATCCTTTTAGTGAAGGACATCAGATTGGTAACACCATACCACAATTAGAATACGTGGTGACTGCAGACGCCTTTGAGTAGTGAATCTCGTTCACTAGGATCGAGTATCCAGCAGGACGGTACCATGACCCTGTAGGGTTTCTGAAAGTATGCCTTCCTATTCTGGAAACTGAGTTCCTCGAGGTTGTTAATTATCCAAAGTATCCCACCATTAAGTGCAGCACTGTGCTGTGTATCGAACTGTTGCACCCCCCAAAAAGGCCTCTGGCAATGAGGAGAGGAGCCTGCACTATCTTTTTGAGGAAAGTAGCGTGGTAACGCGGAGCAAATCAATCGGCAAGTAGTTTCATGAGACCAACTTGAGTGCTGTACTGGACTGATTTTCCGAAATGGAAGCTAGACGTTTACCTGAAGCACTTGGCTGAATACTACACCCCGACATCCATACACATGCCTATGATACAGTAAGTGGATGGTCCACCTATATTAAGTTTCCTATGAAAAGGCAAGTATTAATGTCAAAAATAATATGACCAGGCTTCTTTTGCACGGTTAGTCCTGACATGCGAAAGAAATTCACAAAAAATCAGCGGTGAACATTTTGATATTGACGATTGTAAGTATTATAACTTTGACGTTGCAAGTTCCACGTCAAAATCTAGGACATACGTACATCTGAGATGCTGAATACTGGAATATCGGTTCAAGTTTATGGCTTGGAGAGATGCAAGTCTGAGGATCAGAACAAGCAGGATAAAGATATAGTCATCAGACCTCTCCATTTTTCAAAATTTGCCAGTGAGCGTAACATGCATGTCAACATGCAGCTAATATTCGATGAGGAAAATAAGAAGAAAGACAATTATCATTACTGCTGGGTCAGGGACATATCCTGACACCTTTCATAGCAACTGAGTATATAAAATGGTAAACAGCATATTTGCCTTTTCCTCAGGCAAAGGCAAAGCATCTAGAAGATTGAGCTTCCAGGGGCTCAGTACACGTTATTATGTTTATAGATGAGATACTGTTGTGGAGACAGTGAAAGTTGTGGTCAAGTCCACGAAACGTATCTATGTGAGAATGAATGTACTTAACCTATCAGGAAAATTAAATTGTAGATTCAAATTCAATTTTTTTTAAAAGGTATGCTCACTTTCTTATAAGATCTAAACACACTTTAAAAAAAATTCAGCCCAAAACTACAATTTTATCCTACTATCGCAATTTGCATTTCTGGCTCACTTTCTTTCACATAAAAATCATAAAAAATAAAAATTTTATTATAAAGAATGTATAGCTTGGGTCCATATCTGCCATTCTTGCACATCGAAATTTGGCACTAACAGTGCCCAATATCAATACACTGCCTGGAGCCAGCTATCAATACGAGGGTGGTTTGATAAGTCTGGTAAATTTCTATGAAAGAATGGAACATTTTCGTTGTGCCTTCATGGTTGGTAAGCTCGATTAGTCTAAGGATTGCAAAAAGAATTTCAACAATGTACAGTGTACAGTGCATAGTGAGCAGCCCTATGAATTGGTCAGTGTGTCGATTGCGGTTGAAAATAGAGAAAACTAACTTTCGCGCTGTTATAGAGCGTTTTCATTTGAATGTTTGAACTGATGAAGTTCACATAGACACTGCACCATCACTGAAGAACATTTAGATTTTGATTAATGAATTTAAACATGGTTAGATAAGCACCAAAGGCGAAGCGCACTTTGGCTGCCCAATTGAGGTCACCACGAAGTAAAACATTGACAAGATCTATCAAATGGTAATGCAAGACCGCCGAATAAAAATTCGCGAGGTTGCTGAGACTGTAAACATCTCAACTAAGCGAGTATATAATATCCTGCTTGGAGAATTGGCTATGAAGAAGCTGTGTGTGAGGTGGGTGCCACAATTGCTCACAGTCAACCGAAAGCTCATCCAGCAAAACATTTCAGAACAATGTCTGGCAAAATTTAATCGCAATAAACGACTTTTTGCGCCGATTTCTGACTTCCCATGAAACCTGGGTCCATCTTTACACACCAGAGTCAAAACGACAGTGAAAGCAATGGATTAAGGCTGGTGAAAGTGCAATGAAAAAGCCAAGGACCATTTTGTCAGCTGGTAAGGTGATGATCATTTTCTGGGGTTTTATAAAGAATAATCATCAAGAATTACTAGGAAAAGCTTAGAACTCTAACTTCTCCAGTGTTGGATGATTTGGAACCTGCATTGACTGAAAAAGGACAATGGTAACATGCATAAGAATGCTCTTTCACCAGGATAATGCTCCACTCCACATATTAGCGTTAACAGTGGGGAAAGTGCAAGAACTGGGCTTGGAATTTGTTCTTCATCCACCCTATTCACCAGGTTTAGTCCCAAGTGTCTTCTTCCTATTCCCTAACTTCGAACTGGGTTGCTGGGAAGAAATTTTCTTCAAATAATGAAGTGACAGTTGTGGTCAACAAGAAAACTCTGAAAGAGTTTGACAGAACCTATTTTTCCAATGAAATGTAAAAGTTGGAGGATCACTGGCCAAAGTGTATATTCCCTAAAGAATACTATTTTAAGGAGTAATGTGAAATGTTTATGAAACATGTTTTTATTGCTGTTTCACCAAACTTACCAACTAATCTAGAAATGATGCGCAATATTAGTGATAGTCTACTGGCTGCTTAACACTATACGTCAATGGCAGTTATACCACTTCCACTTAGCGCCAGAGGCTATTGCACCATACTCATACTATCCTTGACTCGATGTCGTACAGTCAAAGTTCATTTTAGTGTATTTAGCTGTTCTGTGTTACAGCTTTCAGTATGCAGTTTCAAGGCAACAGTACACTGCAAACTTATTCACAAATACATCACTGGTATCATTAGATATCAGTGATTAGTTTGTCAGCGAAATATATAGCCATCATGACATCTCACATCACTACACCATCATGTGAGGGTGTATTCACATATCAATCCACTTAGCCCTGTGCACTTAATGAAAACTGCTTCATCAACTTTTTTCTTAATTATACAGAGTGTTCATTTATACTAAAGACATTGAAATATATCGAAAACTACACATCCGACCAAAAAAGCTATAATTCCGGTCTGTATGTCTCAGAGGTGTACATCCAACGATACCACACCCGAACCCCATCTCAAACTGTGCGTGGGTGACAGGGGAGGGGGGGGGGCAGCTTTGAAGTCTTTGATGCGAAATCAGTTTTTTATTGCAAATAACAATTCCATGCCAAAATCTGTATACATTTTGTCTGAATAATTTTATCTGTTTCACCACAGATGGGGCTGTAGTCAAAAGAATAGAAATGGATAAACAGTCGTAATTTATGACATGCTGCTCAATGGCCCTTGAATATCCAATGTCATGTAGAATCCCTCCTCATAGGGCAAGGATAGGACAGGCCAGGATTTCATAACTTCTAATAGGAAACCCCATTATCAGCCTTGTATTCCTGTGACATATCAAACAGAGGACTACTCAATGCGCCATTGTTGCCATGGCTCGAGGCTAATGCTACTTTTCAAATTACGGTAAGTGTTCAAACGCATTACTACTAACTTCAATACACTTAGTGATCCTGTTTTTCAAATTATCGTACATGTCTCCATGGCATGTTGTCATTTGCTGGTACACCTTTTTTAAATATACCCACAGAAAGAAATCCGGCAACGTCAAATCCGGCGACGTTAAATCCGCTGAACAAGCGGGCCAGTTAATAGGGTCACCTCTTCCGATCAACCAGCAAGTGTAAACGCAGTCTAATAACTCTGTGCTTCAATTGCTTAATGCACTGGGCAACCATCATGCTGTACATAAGTTGTCGAACGTCCAGGTCAACATCCTGCAGTAGTACCAGTAGTTCCTTTTCCAAAAGCGTTCGATACTTGAGTCCATTCAACGTTCTGTCGATAAGGCATGGACCAATGAGTTTGTTCCCCATGATGCCACAGTATACGTTAACCAACCAAGGACGTTGATGGTCAACTTATCATAACCAGTGGCGACTGCCTACACTCCAGTAATGCATGTTATGCCGGTTGACGCTACCAGAGTTTGTGAATGTAGACTGATCAGAAACTAGTACCTTGGCAGAGAACGTGGGGGTCGTTTGCATTTTTTGATGTGTCCATGCACAAAACACTTGCTGGTTATGGAAAACGGCGTCATGAAGTTCTTGATGCACTGACACGTGGTATGGATGATACTTATGACGATGCAGTGTTGTAACAATACCATGGACATACCAGAATCGCGATGTCAATGCCGGAGCTTGTACGTGGCTTGTGGTGCACCGCCACTAATACATCATTTCATTAGCTTCTCCTGAAACATGTTTACTACATTTCCTTTTGCCAGTCTGTACACTGCCATCAGTCCTAAAGGTGTCCACAGCATACTAAAAGAACGAACGACAGCGAGCTTTCACTGGAAAACGCCCGCCATACAAGGCATAATCAACCTCAAAATTTCGACTACATTCTCTGTAAATCATGACCATTTCATTTTTTTTTCTTCTGTGATTGCAACATTTCATAGTCCACTTACGTGTTTGCTCTCTAAATGATAGATACTTGTGCAGGCAATAAACACTATGCAAGTATTGTTACCTATCGAGCCTCGATCTGTTCTCTGTACGATACATGAACTCCAGTCACAATGTACTGCTTGTCATGATTCGTCGTCGTTCACTACACTGCCACACTGGTGCGTCGAGCAGTCCCTTATTGATATGTGAGATAAATACAGGGCTACGAATGGGTTTTCCGATTATTAGTTATGAGATACTGGCCTGTCCTACCCTCGCGGTATGGAGGTGGGGTCTCATATGCCATTGGATATTCAAGGGCCATTGACTAGCACATCGTAAATTACGATTGTGTACCCAATTCTGTTCCTCTGATTACAGCGCCATCTGTGACGAAATGAAGAAACCGCTTCAGATAAAACGTATGTAGATTTTTGTGTAGAATCGTAATCTGCAATACGAAATGGGGCTTCCCATTGAAGATTTCAAAGTTGCCTCAGGCCACCCATGCACAGGTTGGGGTGGCGGGTCAAGTGTGGTATCGTTTAATGTTACCCTCCAAGATAAAGAATTGGAATATAGCTGTTTTTTATCCGATGTATAGTTTTCGAGGTATTTCAATGTCTTCAGTTAAAGTGCACGCCCTGTATACACCGTCGGCATCATCTTTGTTCTGTTATTGTAAAAGCTAAATTATTTTTCGCTTTCAGATGTCTAACCTCGTTTATGGAAGAACACTGAATGGAAAAAATATCCAAATTGTCATGGAACATTTGCATTTTGCCGTGAAAACAAAGCAGAATAATAAAATAAAAATTAAAAGACACAAAAGCACAAAAGTAACTACTATAGCACGCAGTGCAGCGAAAATAGGTTAACTTCTGATGTTAGTAGACCACGTCCCCTAGTCATTTTCATTGGGAGAAACCTAGGCATGACGCTGCATGAGGTGATGGTCCGTTGATGGCCTGTGTGAATGTCACCACTTGAAATGCATTATGGAATGTTTTAATATGATGTGACGAGACAGCCAGTGTGAACTAGAAATAACTACTAAGGTGAGTTCATACTGAGTGCGGTTATGAGATACCATGTGAGATACAAAAATATGGAGTATAGTATCAGAGATGAGAGATTATGGAAGTCAAAGTTTATTAATGGGCAAAGCAAATCACATAACGTATGCTCTTGATCAGTTTTGTGCGGTAAAGTGCTTTAAAGAGAAATAACATTTCAAAACATCGACATTTATATGCTCGGGAGAATGCACATTGTGTATCATAATTAAGGGCGTAAACACACATAACTGAAAGTGCATGATACTAGAAGCATAAAAGTGCCACTAAACATATATCTGCAAACGAGTATTACTACTATCAGACTTAGACTGGCCACTATCATGGGTAGCGCTAATACAAATGATCTAAGATTTTTTAGTGCTATTACCACCTCCAAAAATTCCTTGATAGATTTTTGTGACATGGTGCAGTACCACACCTAAAATAACAAAATAGTAATAATTGTAAGTAATTAGCAGCTAGGACCCATGGATTGATGTACACATAAAAAGAGAACGAAAATATAGATACTGAAATTTGGAAGAACGTTAACATCAGACAGACCAAGCAAACTTTGCACAATTCATACCAAATCGATTGCGTCTGATGATTTATTAGATGAAATCTGACATGGTAAATAAAATATTTTCAGCTGCAATGTGTACTACCATATTTGTTCAATGATGAACTGGCATGTAAAGTGCTGTGTTTTTGTGTTCATTTGACATCCAACTGTTGGTTGTTAAATCAATTTAACTAAATTAAACAGAGTTTGGACTGTTACATGAAACATTTGTGATCAACTTTAAACTGGTATGAAGTACAAAGAACTCAAATCTCATTTTCTGTGTACAAATGCTTTCTGCAGTGGTTGTATAACAGGCAAGAATGAACCGCAAGCGCACTATATATTAAAACTTCTTGCCAGAATCAACTGTATATTTTCACTTGCAGCTGTTTTCGGCACAAGTTTTATGGTAAACATTGACTTGCATGAGAGTGTTCTACTTTTCTTTTCATAAGATAATGAAAGGCATTACTGTTCTTCCACATTATGATGCATAAAATCTTCTCACTATTTACTGTACAGAGAACTACTCATCTCTTTGTATACTATTATTTGCGGAAAAGCTTGTTTCGGTATCTTTAACTGTTTAGGTCTAGTGACATGTCACGCTACACTCTGCATGGCGTGCAGAAACTTATCATGTGCGACATATCACCAACACAGACAATCCATTTAATCGTCACTGGAAAGATACAGCTTTCCTACCATGGTAAAAAATTGCTTCAGTACATTAGCATAAGTTAGTACTATGCAGTAAATGAACTGAAGTGCACAAAATGTGAATTAGCTAGTGAGGTCATTCTTCACTGCAAATTCTTTAAATTAAGATCAATGAGTTATGGTACTTCATTTATAAACATCGTAAAAACTATGACTAATAACGAACAAGTAGCCACTTCATCGCCAAGCACGAATGTTCGGCTGTAATATATCGAAATTTTTATGAGATCACATGACAAATGCTGCTTAGCGAAAAGAAAAACCCCATGTGAATTCAAAAACAGTATTTTCTTAATTTTTTGTATAACCAGTAAAACGTTTTCCAAACAACTAAAGAAGGCTGTAGCTTTGCCTCATTTATAGAAAACAATGATCCATATGACTGAAAATTTCGCTTCCGCTTCGGTTCATTTGTGTTGCAGGTCGAGAAACAGTTTCCCACAAACAGTCCGCAACAATAATACTGCCTCTATGAGCCAGGGATAACGAATTGCCATAATGAAGCTCGATGATAAATCAGTGAGTACTAGACTTCAGGATAAAATTATCTATAATGCATTAGTAAACTGATGACTATTTTTAGTATGAAACGCGCTATCTAAGCAATAACTGCCACAACTGATTGAGTGCGCTGTTTAATTACTATCACATGGTTGACTATGCGAAATGTGGCCCATAAACAAAGCAGTGTGACTCAAATCATGAATGCATTTTGTATTCATATGAGACATAAATGTGGGATATTTGTAACTAGTCAAAGTAATTAAAACTTTCGTACTGAAATGTTAATGTAGTGGATGTCATGAACTATGAACTTCGTAACAACTTGTTATACAGTAATATTTCGAAACATACATCTCACTTTTCTGATTCTGCAATGGTAGTGGACTTTCTCTTGCTGTGGAATAAAAAGGCGATCTGAGCACACTCTCATGATCCCTAATTTCAGGGCAAGCTGCAATGGGTTATGGAGGGATTTTCCTGCAATACACCATGTAGCTCAAACACATGTGTCCGAATACTACTTTTCTTGCAACTTACAAGAATTATTCTATCTTAGTTCTCGATACGATGTTACGTGTACGTAGTTTGCGCGTTTCTGTACGAGTTTAACTTATATTGTTACATAGAGATTATCGACACTTTTGTTGATTGAAACTCTGCTTGCTTTGTTGTAGTGGTAGGGAATGCTTATTCACCGACCGCTGTTAATTATTTCTGAAAAATTTCTTCGCTTTTTCCTGCATGAATCCTTGGGGCTGACCTGTTTGCCACTGATACGGATAGTCAAGAGAGTTCTGAGTATTCCAATGTGGATACAGGCACTGTTTTGTCGGCTTTGCATTGAGATTTGGTGCCTCCTTTAACTCAAAAGTATTTCCACTGTATCGGAAGTAACTGACATATTTTTGCAAATACTTTTGGTTGTAACATAGCGCCCAGCTCCCTTTTCCCATAAAAGTCTCCCTGAGAAGTGTGGGAATATAATTACATTTACATTCTTGAATGAACTACAGAGAACAATCAGTATTGAGCTGGGAAGTTAGTGACAAGTAAATGATGTAAAATATTTACATTCTTTTCACCAGAAATGTTCACTCATATCATCTCAAAACTGCAAATCAAATGTGTGTGTCTTTATCTCCGTATATAAAACTGGAGAAAAATTACTGGCTACACTGTACACATTTCAGGTTCGATGGCAGAGCAACAATGCATAGCGATGTAGCTGCAGCGTGAAGGCACGATGGTTTTGAAGAGGCGGAAGAGGGAAGGAGTGTTAGAATACTATCTCTCCTCACATTTAGGATATTACGTTGGTTTTATTTTCTGAAATGTTTGATTATGAGTTGAGTTCGGCGGACATCGTCGTACGGCGAGCCAGGGCCGGAGTACCGACTGCTGTTTGGGCGTTGTTGGCCGGTATTTGTCATTTTCGGTAGGACAGGCGTGGCTTGAGCCTGCATGACCGCGAAACTAAAAAACCCAAAAAAAGTTTAACTCCGTCTGCAGATCTGCGAATGTATGTGGACTTAAATTCAAGGTAACCTAACAGTAATTAATGAGGGTGGTGGCAATACTTGTTTTGAACAGTATAATATTACTACGCAGGTGCTAAGGATAACTGTTAACAACGTAAAGGAGCAGCAAGACCAATTTTTTACAGTCTGGTGCTCCTCCACAAATTCATCTCCCCGGCCACTCTGCAGTTAGCCTTTACGACATAGCTGGCCCTGAGGGCCCGATCAGTCTCAACTAACGTTGAAACCACTACGCAGAATTTGTTATATATGCTTACAGAGGCTGTCCCCCATCATGAGCCGCAGACTGAAAAAATAGGACGAAGGGAGAGGACAGAAAATAGTACGTGTTACAACATACTTCAGTCAAAAGCAAATATCGCTGCCAACAAAAACACTGATCCTCTATTTCTAGAGTGCAGCATAGTTTATTCGCTGGCTCTGCCTATAGATGGAATAAAACTCGAAGTAAGTTTGAGGGGGGGGGGGGGAGCAGAAACAGTATCTCGTTCCCCCACTCCACCCCCTCCCCAACACAAAGCTCTGGGGGACTGGGCAACTGCTCCTCCTGAGCTCCCGGCTGATATGCTACTGCTGTATTTTCTTTGAGAATATTCAGGCGTTGGAACTAGAGTACTATTGCCTGTACACCACAGATCACTAATACTACTCCTCAAAATGAGTTAATGAAAATTTCGCAACATATGAAACCATAAGTAACATTACTCTGCACTCCATTCGATTTCCTCAAAAATGGTTCAAATGGCTCTGAGCACTATGACACTTAACATCTGAGGGCATCAGTCCTCTAGAACTTAGAACTACTTAAACCAAACTAACCTAAGGAAGTCACACACGTCGATGCCAGAGGCAGGATTCGAACCTACAACCGTAGCAGTTGCGCAGTTCTGTACTGAAGCGCCGAGAACAGCTTCGCCACCGTGGCCAGCATTCGATTTGTTGCGATGGAGTTTATGAAGTAGTATCACAATATTTCAGTTCTAATATGCAACTGTAGTAATAAGAATGGAAGGGCGTGAGAGGGAAGCAGTAGTTGAGAAGAGAGTGAGACATGGTTGTAGTTTAACCAACAGAAAAGCACCAAAGTGCTTTGATGTCTGATTTGCACCCTCTATTGTAACTCACTATATATATGTTCAATAATGTTCACAGTGATTCCTCTTACTTGCTACATGTACAGTTAGTGAGTTACAGCATCATTTCTGGATTTCAGTACCTAACTTTCTGTTCAATTTTTATGTGTACATCAATCGATGGGTCATGGCTGGTAATTATGTACGATTATTATTACACTCCTGGAAATGGAAAAAAGAACACATTGACACCGGTGTGTCAGACCCACCATACTTGCTCCTGACACTGCGAGAGGGCTGTACAAGCAATGATCACACGCACGGCACAGCGGACACACCAGGAACCGCGGTGTTGGCCGTCGAATGGCGCTAGCTGCGCAGCATTTGTGCACCGCCGCCGTCAGTGCCAGCCAGTTTGCCGTGGCATACGGAGCTCCATCGCAGTCTTTAACACTGGTAGCATGCCGCGACAGCGTGGACGTGAACCGTATGTGCAGTTGACGGACTTTGAGCGAGGGCGTATAGTGGGCATGCGGGAGGCCAAGTGGACGTACCGCCGAATTGCTCAACACGTGGGGCGTGAGGTCTCCACAGTACATCGATGTTGTCGCCAGTGGTTGGGGGAAGGTGCACGTGCCCGTCGACCTGGGACCGGACCGCAGAGACGCACGCATGCACGCCAAGACCGTAGGATCCTACGCAGTGCCGTAGGGGACCGCACCGCCACTTCCCAGCAAATTAGGGACACTGTTGCTCCTGGGGTATGGGCGAGGACCATTCGCAACGGTCTCCATGAAGCTGGGCTACGGTCCCGCACACCGTTAGGCCGTCTTCCGCTCACGCCCCAACATCGTGCAGCCCGCCTCCAGTGGTGTCGCGACAGGCGTGAATGGAGGGACGAATGGAGTCGTGTCGTCTTCAGCGATGAGAGTCGCTTCTGCCTTGGTGCCAATGATGGTCGTATGCGTGTTGTCGCCGTGCAGGTGAGCGCCACAATCAGGACTGCATACGACCGAGGCACACAGGGCCAACACCTGGCATCATGGTGTGGGGAGCGATCTCCTACACTGGCCGTACACCTCTGGTGATCGTCGAGGGGATACTGAATAGTGCACGGTACATCCAAACCGTCATCGAACCCATCGTTCTAGCATTCCTAGACCGGCAAGGGAACTTGCTGTTCCAACAGGACAATGCACGTCCGCATGTATCCCGTGCCACCCAACGTGCTCTAGAAGGTGTAAGTCAACTACCCTGGTCAGCAAGATCTCCGGATCTGTCCCCCATTGAGCATGTTTGGGACTGGATGAAACGTCGTCTCACGCGGTCTGCACGTCCAGCACGAACGCTGGTCCAACTGAGGCGCCAGTTGGAAATGGCATGGCAAGCCGTTCCACAGGACTACATCCAGCATCTCTACGATCGTCTCCATGGGAGAATAGCAGCCTGCATTGCTGCGAAAGGTGGATATACACTGTACTAGTGCCGACATTGTGCATGCTCTGTTGCCTGTGTCTATGTGCCTGTGGTTCTGTCAGTGTGATCATGTGATGTATCTGACCCCAGGAATGTGTCAATAAAGTTTCCCCTTCCAGGGACAATGAATTCACGGTGTTCTTATTTCAATTTCCAGGAGTGTAATTTGTTATTTTGGGAGTGGTACTGCACAGAGTCACAAAAATCTATCAATGAATTATTTGGGGGGAGTAGTAGCAAAAAAAAATCTCAGATCATTTGTATTGGTGTTGTTTATGCCAGTGGCCACTCACAGTCTGATAGTGATAACACTCTCAAGAAAGTTCAACCATTGATGCTGGTTGTTGTTGTTGTTGTTGTCTTCAGTCCTGAGACTGGTTTGATGCAGCTCTCCATGCTACTCTATCCTGTGCACGCTTCTTCATCTCCCAGTACTTGCTGCAACCTACATCCTTCTGAATCTGCTTAGTGTATTCATCTATTGGTCTCCCTCTACGATTTATACCCTCCACACTGCCCTCCAATGCTAAATTTGTGATCCCTTGATGCCTCAGAACATGTCCTACTAACTGGTCGCTTCTTCTTGTCAAGTTGTGCCACAAACTCCTCTTCACCCCAATTCTATTCAATACCTCCTCTACCCATCTAATCTTCGGCATTCTTCTGTAGCACCACATTTGGAAAGCTTCTATTCTCTTCTTGTTCATACTATTTATCGTCCATGTTTCACTTCCACACATGGCTATACTCCATACAAATACTTTCAGAAACGACTTCCTGACACTTAAGTCTATACTAGAAGTTAAGAAATTTCTCTTCTTCAGAAACGCTTTCCTTGCCATTGCCAGTCTACATTTTATATCCTCAGTACTTCAAACATCCTCAGATATTTTTCTCCCCAAATAGCAAAACTCCTTTACTACTTTAAGTGTCTCATTTCCTAATCTAATTCCCTCAGCATCACCTGTCTTAATTTGACTACAATCCATTATCCTCGTTTTGCTTTTGTTGATGTTCATCTTATATCCTCCTTTCAAGACACTGTACATTCCATTCAACTGTTCTTCCAAGTCCTTTGCTGTATCTGACAGAATTACAATGTCAAAGGCGAACCTCAACGTTTTTATTTCTTCTCCATGGACTTTAACACGTACACCGAATTTTTCTCTTGTTTCCTTTACTGCTTGCTCAATATGCAGATTAAATAACATCGGGGACAGGCTACAACTCTGTCTCACTCCCTTCCCAACCGCTGCTTTGCTTTCATGCCCCTCAACTCTTATAACTGCAATCTGGTTTCTGTACTAATTGTAAATAGCCTTTCGCTCCCTGTATTTTACCCCTGCCACCTTCAGAATTTGAAAGAGAGTATTCCAGTCAACATTGTCAAAAACTTTCTCTGAATCTACAAATGCTAGAAATGTAGGTCTGCCTTTCCTTAATCTATTTTCTAAGATAAGTCATAGGGTCAATATTGCCTCACGTGTTCCAACATGTCTGCTGAATCCAAACTGATCTTCGCCAGGGTCGGCTTCTACCAGTTTTTACATTCATCTGTAAAGAATTCACGTTAGTATTTTGCAGCCGTGACTTATTAAACTGATAGTTCGGTAATTTTCACATCTGTCAACACCTGCTTTCTTTGGGATTGGAATTATTATATTCTTCTTGAAGTCTGCGGGTATATCGCCTGTCTCATACATCTTGGTCACCAGATGGTAGAGTTTTGTCAGGACTGGCTCTCCCAAGGCCGTCAGTAGTTCTAATGGAATGTTGTCTACTACCGGGGCCTTGTTTCGACTCAGGTCTTTCAGTGTTCTGTCAAACTCTTCATGCAGTATCGTATCTCCCATTTCATCTTCATCTGCATCCTCTTCCATTTCCATAATATTGTCCTCAAGTACATCGCCCTTGTATAGACCCTCTATATACTCCTTCCACTTTTCTACTTTCCCTTCTTTGCTTAGAACTGGGTTTCCATCTGAGCTCTTGATATTCATACACGTGGCTCTCTTTTCTCCAAAGGTTCTCTTTAATTTTCCTGTAGGCATAATCTATCTTACCCCTAGTGAGATAAGCCTCTACATCCTTACATTTGTCCTCTAGCCATCCCTGCTTAGCCATTTTGCACTTCCTGTCGATCTCATTTTTGAGTCGATTGTATTCCTTTTTGCCTGCTTCATTTGCTGCGTTTTTATATTTTCTCCTTTCATCAATTAAATTCAATATTTCTTCTGTTACCCAAGGATTTTTAGCAGCCCTCGTCTTTTTATCTACTTTATCCTTTGCTGCCTTCACTATGTCATCCCTCAGAGCTACCCATTCTTCTTCTACTGTATTTCTTTCCCCCATTCCTGTCAATTGTTCCCTTATGCTCTCCCTGAAACTTTGTACGACCTCTGGTTTAGTCAGTTTATCCGGGTCCCATCTCCTTAAATTCCCACCTTTTTGCAGTTTCTTCAGTTTTAATCTACAGTTCATAACCAATAGATTGTGGTCAGAGTCCACATCTGCCCCTGAAAATGTCTTACAGTTTAAAACCTTGTTCCTAAATCTCTGTCTTCCCATTATATAATCTATCTGATACCTTCTAGTATCCCCAGGATTGACGCTGGTATGATAAATATTTTATGGTCAACTATGAATGTTTCTTCCCATGCTTATCCTCACCATCAACATACTTTGCTTGTTGAAAGCTATTTTTGTGTTAGTGTGATGTGTGCTAGATATGTCATGTTACCCTTTTTTATCCTTAACGTTTTCAGGTAAAGGCGATGGACGTAAAAGTTGTGTGATTGGGCAGTCAAAGCATACAGACACTCCATTCTCACTTGAAAACACAATGATCTCTACTTGAAGTATACTTGTTTCTGAAACAAAAATTCACAAAATTATAAATTGAAATGATTTGTTGTTTATCCGCAGCTACAATATGAAGAAAGGAATGACAGTGCTTTCTGTTATGACTGCATTCGGTCCATTCACTTAGTGAACAATAGAAGACCACAAAAGTGACGGCTTTTCTTAAAGAAGTTTTCTGTAACTGGAAAAAGGCTGGAGAATTTTTTCTGGGTTTATATAGTCCGCTGAACTCCAAGGCGCAAACGGTGACAACTACCATTAAATACATCCTTCTAAGACTGTCACTAGAAATTGAGTTTCTATGCGCCCTCCTTTTCGATGGAGCAGCTAATATGTCTGGGCAGAACAAAGGTGTGAAGGATATCCTTCTTCAAGGCCAGTCAAGGAATTGTTACATCCACTGCAACAATCATTGTTTGGATCAGGCACTACAGGAAATTTCAAGTAGCCATGACCCGTTGTGTGACATACTGGTAACTGTGAAATACTTCTCAGATATAATTCTGGAATCCCCAAAAAGGAAAACAAATGTGTGTGCAGATGTTGTGCTACCATCTGGTGTCGATGGGACGAATCCAAATCCAAAAGCTCAACGACTGATTCCAATGAGTCCCACCCAATGAGCCGTAAGAGAAAAATCTTTGACATGTTTCAAGGAAAACTACGAGCGGTTCCAGAAGTTACGGACAGGAACAATGAATGTACTCAGCTCAGTGAGAGATGAAAGAAGGTCAGTAGTGCAGGGCTATGTGAAGTGGCTCAAAACGTTTGAAACTATTTTTTTTATATCCGTAGCAAATGAAGTGTTTGGACTGTGTGAGGAACAGGCCAGATCCCTACAGAATACAAATTTTAATGCAATGGGAATGAAACATTCTGTAGGTGTTCTAAAAGAAGCTCCTGCAAATCTTAAGATTATGGAGGAATTTGATATGCTGTTGGAGAAATCCAAAGATTGTTCTAAAAAACTATATATGAACGATCAAAATATTTCACCAGCGAAATTGCAACACACAGGAACACCGTCTGTTCCCAAAGAATTCTCTAGAGAACGGGAATTTATGAAAAATTTGTTTGAAATTCTTGATCTCCTTCTGAATGAGATTGATCGAAGGTTGAACCAAGAGGATCTAAAGCGACTAATCCCCATCTTGAAGAGATACTTATTACGTCCTCCCAAACACATCTACATGGCATTTTGAAGAATTGCTTGAAGTACATAAAATAGATATTAACCAGGAAAAGCTTCACACACAGCTCAAAGTGCTGTGAAGCATTACGACTGGTATACCACCATGTATTCTCTACTGGAAGAAAACTTATTACTTAACCTGGTAGGGTTAAAGAACACTTTCAGGACGATATTCGCCTCATCATTCTGATTCCGACAGTTCCAGTATAGTCGGCATTCTCTGAGACGTCATTTAGAGCCTTGAGACGACTTAAAACTTACTTTAGTTCAACGATTACTCAGTCCAGACTCACACATCTACCTCTCTTCCATAGTCATCAAGACAGGGCTGGAAAAATTAATGTTATGGATGTTATGAAAGGATTTGTTTCCCGAACTGTCGAAAGGAAAACTACATTTGGAAACTGTAAGTAAATTTTTTCCGTCTAAATAAAAACAATATAAATGCCGTCTTCTTTTTCAAAAAAATATGTTTTTTCTTTATTGAGATGTGTAAAATACTAATAATAACAAAAGATTTATCTCTGGCCGATTGATATTGCAGTCTCCAGTAAATATGGACTCCTACTCGTAAATGGTCTCAAAATAAAGTAGGACCAATGTCTTCCCAGATAAATGATGTCTTTTTTTAAAATTAAAGCAACGTCATTGTTTTCGCGAGTACAACTTATAAAACTGGATCCATATTAGTATCAATGAGCTGTTTCTCTCTGTAGAGCAACATAGTGCTGATTACCTAACACACCTTTCCACAATATTTGGAGAATAATGTACCAAACTGAAATGTACACATACCACTTCTAGCGAGTTTAATGTCTTAGAGAGATGGACCAAGGGTTTCTACTAGCCCCCATCTTTTTACCTACTTGATCCTCTGCTGCCTTCACTATGTCATCCCTCAAAGCAACCCATTCTTCTTCTACTGTATTTATTTCCCCCATTACTGTCACTTGTTCCCTTATGCTCTCCCTTAAACTCTGTACAACCTCTGGTTTAGTCAGTATATACAGGTCCCATTTCCTTAAATTCCCATCTTTTTGCAGTTTCTTCAGTTTTAATCTACAGGTCATAACCAATAGATCGTGGTCAGAATCCTCATCTGCCCCTGGAAATGTCTTACAATATAAAACCTGGTTCCTAAATCTCTGTCTTACCATTATATAATCTATCTGAAATCTGTCAGTATCTCCAGGCTTCTTCCATGTATACAACCTTCTTTCATGATTCTTGAACCAAGTGTTAGCTATGATTAAGTTGTGCTCTGTGCAAAATTCTACCAGGCGGCTTCCTGTTTCATTTCTTATTCCCAATCCATATTCACCTACTACATTTCCCTCTTTCCCTTTTCCTACTGCCGAAGTCCAGTCACCCATGACTATTACATTTTCGTCTCCCTTCACAATCTGAATAATTTCTTTTATTTCATCATACATTTCTTCAATTTTTCGTCATCTGCATAGCTAGTTGGCATATAAACTTGTACTACTGTAGTAGGTGTGGGCTTCGTACCTATCTTGGCCACAATCATGCGTTCACTATGCTGTTTGTAGTAGCTTACCCACATTCCTAATTTCCTATTCATTACTAAACCTACTCCTGCATTACCCCTACTTGGTTTTGTGTTTATAATCCTGTAGTAGCCTGACCAGAAGTCTTGTTCCTCCTTCCACCGAACTTCACTAATTCCCACTATAACTAACTTTAACCTATCCATTTCCCTTTTTAAATTTTCTAACCTACCTGCCCGATTAAGGGATCTGACATTCCATGCTCCAATCCGTAGAACGCCAGTTTTCTTTCTGCTGATAACGACATCCTCTTGAGTAGTCCCCGCCCGGAGATCCAAATGGGGGCCTGTTTTACCTCCGGAATATTTTACCCAAGAGAACGCCATCATCATTTAACCATACAGTAAAGCTGCATACCCTCAGGAAAAAATTACGGCCGTAGTTTCCCCTTCCTTTCAGCCGTTTGCTGTACCAGCTGCATACCCTCAGGAAAAAATTACGGCCGTAGTTTCCCCTTGATTTCAGCCGTTTGCTGTACCAGCACAGCAAGGCCGTTCTGGTCAGTCATTCAGACTGTTGCCCTTGGAACTACTGAAAAGGCTGCTGCCCCTCTTCAGGAACCACACGTTTGTCTGGCTTCTCAACAGATACCCCTCCGTTGTGGTTGCACCTACGGTACGGCTATCTGTATCGCTGAGACACGCAAGCCTTCCCACCAACGGCAAGGTCCATGGTTCATGGAGGGGGGGGGGGAGGAAAATTTCCTAACTCTACATTAAATATTTTTTTAGTGTTGCTTTTTTTTCTGTCAGTGCATACAAGACAAGTCTGTGATATTTTGACATCTTCTGCGTTCTAAGTCATTCCAATGAAGACAGGTCATTTTAACACAGTTTGAAATATGTCTTGTAGTTAACAGTAATTATTACTAGTCTTTTGCAGATCTGTTCACTGATCTACAAGGCAATACAAGTAGCAACTGTGGGAAATAATTGCAGTTATTAGCAAAGAGGTTTGCCCAATACCTTTTTTAGATGCTATCAATATAAATAATTTCGTGAAATTGAGGTGGAACTGGCATAGGGGTAACTTAGCCAACATTTCCAGTTCTGACTGCTTTGCACTTAGAAGTCTCTCTCATTATGTTCATCTGCAAAAGGAGTTGTTAGCATACTTTCACTCAGTACTGTCCTATGCCATGATCTTATGTGACAGTGTAGCAAAATGTGTAGGCCCTATTTATTCCAAACAAAAGTGCAATCATAACATTGTGTTAAGAAGAAAATGGAGGATCTTTCACCAGCATCTTCTGGGACATAGGGATTTTTACGCTTGTTTTACGTCCTAAAGTAATATGTGATTCCTAACACGAGTGAATTAGGGGCGAACTCTAGAATTCACTACCACACTATTAAAAGACAAACTTTCGAGGTAGACTATGAATTCCTGTTTAAAGTTCAGAATGGAGTTTTATATTCCGGTGCAAAAGCCTGCAACAGGTTCTCTGTAGACTTCCAGTAGCGAAATGAAAATCCTGATGCAGAAATAAATTTAGTTATAGCTTATTTACCACACCTATAATTTCTATGAATATTCTAAATTTCAGACAGGTCTCAAGCTGTTAAAATGTTATCTGTAACTTGTCTGGATTGATATATTACAGAACTGAGGTTCTTTCAGTGCCTTCATAAAATTTTCCTCTGGGAAAGCCTAAGTAGCTTCACATGCATTGAGTGTGATTTCACTTGTTTCGAAATTGCAATGGAGAATTCTAGCTCCTTGTAACTTCCTCCTCTTGCCAGGAATCTGGAATAACTGCTCTTATCATCAAGTATTTTTCCGTATTTTATGGGGAATTCTGAGTGTCAGAAGATAATTGTATGTTTCCAAATCTGACAGCAAAAAATTACGGCAATCATCAGATTCGCCTTGTAAATTGCGACAAACTTTGAAAGCTTATGGAAGGTGTCTTGAGGAACAAATCTAGAATAGGAACATCTGCGTGAAAACACTATACAACGCCGCTACATGACGTCGAAGTTATAGGCCCCGACGCCTGCTGCTAGAAAAAAATGGCTCTGAGCACTATAGGACTTAACATTTTAGGTCATCAGTCCCCTAGAACTTAGAACTACTTAAACCTAACTAACTTAAGGACATCACACACATCAATGCCTGAGGCAGGATTCGAACCTGTGACCGTAGCAGTCCCACGGTTCCGGACTGCAGCGCCTAGAACCGCACGGCCACCGCGGCCGGCCCTGGTGCTAGACCATCCCTTTGGAACTAAATGTGACTTGTCCGCTGACGGACCTAAACGGAACGTCTTGCAATGCTGTTTGTTTTCAGTGGTTGTGAGTGATTGCCATGATTGCCAGATGAGTGGATAAGGGCTTTTGACACAGGTTTCCAGTTGTAGTTCATTTTTCTCCTGTATACCGGAAAACATTGGATATTTTGCATGGTTCCAGGAGAAAAATAAACTGCAGATGGATACCCGTGTCCAAAACCGTCATCCACTGAGGCATCAGATCATCTCGTCTGTAGGAGACAAAGCCTTTCTATGCGATCAGCTAGCGCTGTCTTCTCCGTTGGCTATCGCGGCCATCAGTCGCTACCACTGAATAAAAAACAGCATTACGAGACGTTCAGCCTGCGTTCCGTCACTACACAAAGTCACGTTTGCTGCCGAAGGGTTGGCCTAGTGGCAGAAGCCACCGACTGACTATAGCTTCGCGGCTCTGTAGCGTAGTTGAATGACGTTTCCGGACACAGGTTTCTATCCTAGATTTGTTCCTCAAGACACACTCCACAACCGCTCGAAACTTGTCGCAACGTTTCTAGGACACCCTGTATATTTCTGTGCGTAAACTACCTCCACTTAAGCTGCCACTATCTAGACCTATTTGATCGGTCGTACTGTTTATTGCTTGTTTTCCATAACAGATTTTTTACGAATTCTGGAATAAATGACTCTGTAGCCGCCCAGCCGCTTGTCGCTGAAATTGTTTTCTTGACCGTCAGATGGCGGGCAAGCAGTAAATTGAAAGTTGTTTTGTGTGAACATACCACATTTGCAGCGATTTATTGTTTGTCAGACATTTGCACGAATATACCTCTATTTGGCGATTATAGGTTTGACGCTAGTAATGAGTGCAATTAGGGCATTGTCTTTAGCGGGAAGCGTACTTACTTGACACTTGACAGATCAACTAATAGTCTTTGATAGCCTTAATGTATTATCTCTGTTTTGCTGCCAAAGTTTGCTAGAGGAAGTGTTATGTGTGTCGTAATGTAAGAATTTTATTGTTGAAACACAGTAGGACGAACAGAATGGCGAGTTCATCTAGGTAATTGCCAGAGCACATCGAAGGCTTTGTTGAAGATGTACAATATTCAGTATAGATCGTAATGATGTTCGTGTTTTGCTTCCAGATTCGACACAAACAAGATTTGTTGCTACGCACATCCAGATGCTCCACTTATAGAGGATTACAGAGCTGGAGATCAGATTTGTTCGGAGTGTGGATTAGTGGTTGGAGACAGGTTAGTATACAGTTATAATTGTGGTAGAAATAAAGTGCTGTTCAGTGGTTTATGGTGCACCATTTGTTCTGTATAACGAAGATTTTGTTATCTTGTCATTATTTCTTTCAACTCCTTGAGATTTTTCGTTCTCAGAACTTGTCGATCTGCGACAAGTTAAAAGTGGTACAGTTTTATGGACGGAATGTTGACGGACATCTCCTATGTATATTTCTTATTAATAACAACCTGATCGTCCCAAAACGTTATTTGTGCTTGGGGATACGTATAGTTCTATGTTTGATGTAAATAATCATGTTTTTTTTCCATGTGAATCACCAGTGTAGTCTCTGCAAGGAGAAATGTGTAGTTGTCAGATTCGAATGATCCAAATGAAATAATACTGGCAGAGCTGTTACCAAAAGTGAAGTGAACTGTGAATTTGGCTGAAAAGGAGAATTAGTGTAACTTCGGGGGTTATGATATTTTTTGAAACTACTATTGGTTTTTGCCTCTCGGTAATTACATTTGTAGAGAGAAAGCAGAGCTTGAGGAGGAAAAGTCAATCTTAGCTATGGTAAACAAATCAATAGGATTTTCATCCAATAATAGTTCCTGATGAATACAAGGTTACTGCGTTTCTAGTATGTTGTTATTTTTAACCACAACCTTCCTACTGCAAGTGGAGTGTACTGCAGAAATTGTGATTAATATTGTTTCAAGTGAGTTACATTTATAATAATATATTCAGATGCTTAGTAAGATAGTAGCTTAAGTTATGAATTGAGCATAACAAGTTTCAATGCAAGGCAAGTGATAATTTTAGTTTAATTTCTAGATAAGTGAGGAAAGTGCATTACTGGACAGGTTAGCACAGTGGTTAGCATACTGGACTCACATTCAGGCTGACGATGGTTCAAACCTGAGGAGCCATGCTGATTTAGGTTTTCTGTGATTTCCTCAAATTGATTAAGGCAGATGCTGAGAGGATTTCCCGTGGAAGGGCATGGCCATTTTCCTTCTCCACCCTTCCATAAACTGAGCTAGTTCTCTGTTGCTAAAGACCTCATTGTTAACTGCATGTTAAACACTGATCTCCTCCTCCAGGAAAGTGCATTCAATAGAAAATGTTTCGGTTAACCTTGATGTGCTACAGTGCACACTGTCCAAAGTAGAACATAGCATATTAGGAATAACAAATGTTTAAGCAATCCCCAGTAGTAGCTCTAGAGAGAAGTTGGAATACATTCTGCTGCTGTGCCATCTTCTGCCAGTACATGTCCTATCTGCTTTTTCAGCAGATGACACTGTACCTAGCTTGCAAAGAACGTTATTTTATCATTGCTATGTGTACAGTTTGTTAACTGGAAGTTGATTGATCAGCTCCCTAGACCTGGATCAGTACAAGTCAGAAGGCATGGCAGGTAGTCATATGCTTTTAATTGTAGCAATTGTTAGGTAATTGACAATAATATGTGAGGTAGCCATTCTTCTCTGCTTTCTTGTGATAAGTGTACATAATTGTTGCAGTGAGGACCTGTATTAAATATGTTATTAAGTAGAAAGATTTTGTTTTGAACTATGAACAACATGTAAGCAATTTTACCTCCGTGCATGATTTCTGCTTTTGGGGAAGCCTGAAGCACGGGTTAAGGTGTTTGCACTATTGAGGCTAGCAAATGAAGCTCGTTCCTCTCACAATCTGTGGCAGCCTGTGTGAAGACCAAACTTTCAGGGCCAGTTTAAAACTGGAGTGACACTACCCACTGCTTGGGATGACAAGCTGAGAGGGGCACCAGAGGAACACAGCTGTAAGTTTTCTGTACAGGTTGTATCCCATTTAGTAGCGGCTGCATGGGTGCCAAGCTGAGGAGGCCATCAAAGTGTGGAAATACAGAAGCGTCCGATCCTGCCCGTCTGCTTTGACCCATGACGTCACAAATATGTCGGAAACGACCATAAACCATGGTTCCAATATGGTGCATATAATGTCGTTACGTACACATTGTGAGAACGAAAATACATTGGAAAAACAAACACACACACATTCCACAAAAAGCCTAATGGCACTAACAGGACAAGTGCGGGAAATAGGGGGTTTTATGGGGACAAACTGAATATAAGCAAATTTAGGCACCTACCCCCATACAAAACCTCACAAAACGACGAAAAAAACTGACATCACAAAACTCCCCAAATACCACTAAACACAATATCATCTCGAATCGGACACTTCCCTTGACCTATATAGCTCAAAAACATCTCCCAATACCCAACATTCACAGCCACACATTGGGATCAAACGCACCCCGTGACCTGTTATCCTTAAGACATCTCCACATACAGCCGTCCATGGTCTGAGACGCCGCAACTTTAAGTAAGCCTCATTTCTTCATGACATACTGAACACTTCACCTCTTCATCCAAAATTCTGAGTAGTTGAAGAAATTTTATTAGAGGCAACGCACTGTCCCCCATCATAGCCGACAAACAATAACTGTTGACCCTGTCAGTCATATCCATACTTACCAAAAGACATAAAAAAGTAATTTACCAAAATTCACACACGACGCCACACTCGCAAACTAAACCAAAAACATCACCTAACACACCACTAGAGAGCACCACTGATCCCATCAAAATGACACCTACAAACACGCCACTCTCACAAACTAAATGTCTCGCCGGGTGGGATTGGACGCTTTGGTTGACCCCAAAGTGCAATATATGTGTACAGTGTGCATCACAGATTGTAGTGAAAACTGAAATGGGTAAATGTGTATGAGGGGAAAGAGGGTCAGGAAACTGAAAGATAAGTCACTTGTTAGCTAAAATGTTATCAAACCGATCCTGTGGGCTTGATTCCTCTACTACCCCCCTCTTCCCCTCCCCCCCTGGCAATTGTAGTGATGCTTGTGGTACTGCTGCTCTGCTTTGATCAGTGATCACACTGCTGACACTTAAAAAATAAATAAATAAATAAGTTTTTTAAAAAAAAGGTTAAGACTTATGTGTAGCAGAGACCAAATTCAACATTGGAAGGTCATAGTTTTATTCCAAGTTGCGTAAGTCATCAAATGACGTGACAATTTTATTTGTGCATTCTATAGTTGTATTTACGTTCTCTACTCATGATTTCTATTTTCTTCCCTATTGTCTGCTTTTAATCCGTTTTAAAACATTACTAACGAGATTGTCTTTTGTTCTCTGTAAACTAACAAGTATATTCTCACAGATTCTGATTTTTTATATATATGTAATTATATGCCGTAGTCACTTCAGTGATTACATACTGCTGCCAATTTGTTAGTGTCTCTGTCAAAAGCTGATAAAGTGTATTATTCACTACTATTTATACCATTGAATGCATTTTGATATTGTTCTGTTCAGAAAGACTGTGACACACAAAGCAGATTCAGAGATTTTTAACACTGTTGTTGAAGCTCTTTAATAATTTAGCATACACATCTTCAGTAATAAGAAATAGTGGTGCTGTATCCTAGAATGAATATGTCATCCAGAGATAATTAGAAAATGATTATTCCTTTTTCCAATTAGGGTGATTGATGTTGGGTCTGAATGGCGGACATTCAGCAATGAAAAAGCTGGTGCTGACCCATCTCGAGTTGGTGGGCCAGAAAATCCACTACTTAATGGCTCAGATCTATCAACAATGATTGGTCCAGGTCGTGGTGATGCTTCATTTGATGGTTTTGGAGTTTCAAAGTATCAGAACCGCCGAACGGTAAGAGTTTTCTTCAAATTTCAATGTAATTTTGTAGTGAGATTAAACTTCTAGAGGATTAATAACTGCTTTGAGTGATTGTGAGATTAAGATCCTGTGGTAACAGGTGATTTTTGACTACCCAGTAACATACGCATGAGGTGAATGTACCACATAGTTTCTAACATGGCTACAACCACAAAATACTAGCAGTCAGGTAGCATGCAAATGATATTACCTGGGAAAAATGTCGTTTGCAATGTACAGTACATCATTTGCTGTGGGCAATAGAAATATTAGAGAGAAAATTGGCTGGCACACCTTGTTGGCAGCCGATAGTAATCTTTGACAGTGACATTTCTATTCTATTGAATATATTGTTGCGTTCTGTCCTGGATTTTCCATTGTTTGTATCCTATGGAAGGAGTAGAGATAATGACTTCTTATATATTTGAAACATTGAGTCGTTAGTAGACACGTAACCAAAGCTGATAATGTTGCTAATCTTTCAGACGAATCCTTGTTCATAACAGAATACACACAGATTTCCACAGCTACATTTTCCTGGCAGACTACATTCTACTGGGACAAGGTCTCATGCGCTGAGGGGTTGTGTTGAGTGAGAAGAGAGGAGGGGGAGCAGAAGGAAGGGATGGGGCAGGATGGTTGACAATTGGCAGGTGAGGTAGCAACCCCATGGGAAAGGGATGTAGAACAACTAGCTCTCTCTGGCACACGCAGTTTGACCAAGAGCAGTGTTGAGCACCAGTTAGTTGAAAACATTGCTGAGACTTCAGTGGACACTTCACAACCCATGCCATCTGGCTTCTTCCCCCAAAAACAGTCTCTCTGTATTATGTAGATAGTAATTGTCCTTACAACACCTTTGAGCTCTAATACCCGAGCATCGCTCTCTGCTAGCACTGGTATGATGCCCACATTCACCTCTGTCCCCATAACCCATGGACCACATTCATTCACTCTGCAGCACACCTTCCTCTCTGCGGTCTCTCTGTTCTCTTTCTCCCTTCAATCTACTCTGCCAGTTCTATGTGCACTGGGCAAACTGTCCCTGCTTGCTTCAGAGTTAGATCACTCTACCCCAACTCTCCGTTTCATTGTATGGCTCACAAAATTCTGCTTAGCAAACTAAAGTGTTATGGTGTGGTTTAAATCTTAAGTTCATAACAAAGCCCAGGGTCTTATTAAGAGACCCTCTCTCAGGCATGAAAATAACTTGAAAATGAGGGAACATAGCATGTTGAGTGCCACAGGAATCTTTACTGGACACACTATGATTTCTAACCTACATAAATGATTTCAATGACTTGAAAGGGCATTTCAAAAACTGTAATCTTTGCTGATGGCACAAGTGTACTAAACTATACTCAAACTGAACAGTAGCAGACATAGTATAAATGATAGCTGAACAGGCAGGCAGGTGATTCACAGCTGACTGTTTGTCTTGACCTCACAAAGACTCATTACATAATATCAGATAAATGATGATTATTTTTAACATCAGAAGTAGACATTAATGGTTATAGATTAAATGAAGTACAGTGTGTAAAATTCCTCGGGGTTCAGCAGCATAACAAGTTAAAAGGAGTAAACACATGGGTAAACTGACAGAGCAGCTCAGTTCAGCATGTTTTGCCCTTAGAAGCATCTACCATTGTGTAGACAAGTATGTTCATTATTTTGCATTTTTTCACTTTCTGTTGTGTGGTATACACAGTCATACTACAAAACACAAAAATAATTTTCATGTAGGGTTTTTTTCTTTGTCCAGAATCCAGAATGGAGTTACGTATTCTGGTGGTAAGATGTTTAAAAAGTTCCTTCCTAATGTAAAACAAGAAATTGAGAATTCATACTACTCAAAAGAAAATTAAAAGCATATCTCATTAGCCACTCTTTCTACAAATTTTCTGAAAATCTTAGATTCAGGGACCTCTTTATATATATATATATATATATATATATATATATATATATATATATATATATATATATATATATATATATATATATATATATATATATAAAGCTACATAGTTAGTAGCCGTATTTGTTCTGTAAGTGATATATTGGGCTTCTACAGGCAGAAACAGCAGCTATGTAATGCTGAAAGTAGGAAGGCAGCTCAGTTTTTCAGAGTAACAGCTTTCTTACTGATTTACTCAATTAAATTCAGGTGGCATAAATGTGAATAACATTAAGCAGTGAAGTATTAATACAGAATAAAGATTAAATTCCTATTACGTCTTAGTGTCATGTTAATATATATCTGAACTTGTTCCGCGTCCCTGAATCTTCACCTTTTTGATGGGATCAGGGTAAAAGTCTAGAATAGGGCTAGTGGCGTGTTTGAGCTACGTAGCCAATGGGAGAGCAGCAGGCAGATTATGTGTTTTGAAGTAATACATTCGGAAGGAAGAGTGAAACATTGCTGTAAATGGGGATTATAAATGTAATTGCTCATTGTTTGAGTCAGAGCTATTTAAACTGTGCTAGCATTTGCAAACCAAGTACAGTGTCACAACCCATGACATATTCAAAAAAGTGACGAAATATTTCTATTCTCTTTGTTCCTTCACAATCGATCTGTTCAAGCACACTAAATAGATCAGTGTTTTTTAATTACAAATCATGGGAGAAGGTAGGTAGATCAGCATGAATAAGTAAATATATCGTGCAACTCTTTCACGAATAAATATTGGTCCACCTACCTTCTCCCATGATTTAATTAAAAAAATATTGATCCACTTACTGAGCGAGCTCAGACAGATTGATTGTGTAGTCATTCCACCACCATATTTGATACATTTATGTTTTTCTGAAAATTAATCCACAAAACACACAACAATGAATGAGATTGCTGTGCAGAACTAAATCACTTAAATCAGTCTGCTTCATAGTACTCAGTGCCAAAATCACAAAATATTTCTCGCGAAACTCACTGATACAGGAAACAAAGACAATGGTTTCAATTTCAGTGCTAGACATACATTATCTCTCTTCTCGCCTCTCATTGGTTATGTCAAAGAATCTTCCCACTTCTTCTTCTTGTTGTCTTCAGTCCTGAGACTGGTTTGATGCAGCTCTCCATGCTACTCTATCCTGTGCAAGCTGCTTCATCTCCCAGTACCTACTGCAACCTACATCCTTCTGAATCTGCTTAGTGTACTGATCTCTCGGTCTCCCTCTACGATTTTTACCCTCCACGCTGCCCTCCAATGCTAAATTTGTGATCCCTTGATGCCTCAAAACATGTCCTACCAACCGATCCCTTCTTCTAGTCAAGTTGTGCCACAAACTTCTCTTCTCCCCAATCCTATTCAATACCTCCTCATTAGTTACGTGATCTATCCACCTTATCTTCAGTATTCTTCTGTAGCACCACATTTCGAAAGCTTCTATTCTCTTCTTGTCCAAACTAGTTATCGTCCATGTTTCACTTCCATACATGGCTACACTCCAAACAAATACTTTCAGAAACGACTTCCTGATACATAAATCTATATTTGATGTTAACAAATTTCTCTTCTTCAGAAACGCTTTCCTTGCCATTGCCAGTCTACATTTTATATCCTCTCTACTTCGACCATCATCAGTTATTTTACTTCCTAAATAGCAAAACTCCTTTACTACTTTAAGTGTCTCATTTCCTAATCTAATTCCCTCAGCATCACCCGATTTAATTTGACTACATTCCATTATCCTCGTTTTGCTTTTGTTAATGTTCATCTTATATCCTCCTTTCAAGACACTGTCCATTCTGTTCAACTGCTCTTCCAAGTCCTTTGCCGTCTCTGACAGAATTACAATGTCATCGGCGAACCTCAAAGTTTTTACTTCGTCTCCATGAATTTTAATACCTACTCCAAATTTTTCTTTTGTTTCCTTTACTGCTTGCTCAATATACAGATTGAATAACATTGGGGAGAGGCTACAACCCTGTCTCACTCCTTTCCCAACCACTGCTTCCCTTTCATGCCCCTCGACTCTTATTACTGCCATCTGGTTTCTGTACAAATTATAAATAGCCTTTCGCTCCCTGTATTTTACCCTTGCCACCTTTAGAATTTGAAAGAGAGTATTCCAGTCAACATTGTCAAAAGCTTTCTCTAAGTCTACAAATGCTAGAAACGTAGGTTTGCCTTTTCTTAATCTTTCTTCTAAGATAAGTCGTAAGGTCAGTATTGCCTCACGTGTTCCAACATTTCGACGGAATCCAAACTGATCCTCCCCGAGGTCTGCATCTACCAGTTTTTCCATTCGTCTGTAAAGAATTCGCGTTAGTATTTTGCAGCCGTGGCTTATTAAACTGATAGTTCGGTAATTTTCACATCTGTCAGCACCTGCTTTCTTTGGGATTGGAATTATTATATTCTTCTTGAAGTCTGAGGGTATTTCGCCTGTCTCAAACATCTTGCTCACCAGCTGGTAGAGTTTTGTCATGACTGGCTCTCCCAAGGCCGTCAGTAGTTCTAATGGAATGTTGTCTACTCCGGGGGCCTTGTTTCGACTCAGGTCTTTCAGTGCTCTGTCAAACTCTTCACGCAGTATTGTATCTCCCATTTCGTCTTCATCTACATCCTCTTCTATTTCCATAATATTGTCCTCAAGTACATCGCCCTTGTATAAACCTTCTATATACTCCTTCCACCTTTCTGCCTTCCCTTCTTTGCTTAGAACTGGGCTGCCATCTGAGCTCTTGATATTCATACACGTGGTTCTCTTCTCTCCAAAGGTCTCTTTAATTTTCCTGTAGGCAGTATCTATCTTACCCCTAGTGAGATAAGCTTCTACATCCTTACATTTGTCCTCTAGCCATCCCTGTTTAGCCATTTTGCACTTCCTGTCGATCTCATTTTTGAGACGTTTGTATTCCTTTTTGCCTGCTTCATTTACTGCATTTTTATATTTTCTCCTTTCATCAATTAAATTCAATATTTCTTCTGTTACCCAAGGATTTCTAGCAGCCCTCGTCTTTGTACCTACTTTATCCTCTGCTGCCTTCACTACTACATCCCTCAGAGCTACCCATTCTTCTTCTACTGTATTTCTTTCCCCTATTCCTGTCAATTGTTCCCTTATGCTCTCTCTGAAACTCTGTACAGCCTCTGGTTCTTTCAGTTTATCCAGGTCCCATCTCTTTAATTTCTCACATTTTTGCAGTTTCTTCAGTTTTAATCTACAGGTCATAACCAATAGATTGTGGTCAGAGTCCACATCTGCCCCTGGAAATGTCTTACAACTTAAAACCTGGTTCCTAAATCTCTGTCTTACCATTATATAATCTATCTGATACCTTTTAGTATCTCCAGGGTTCTTCCACGTATACAACCTTCTTTCATGATTCTTAAACCAAGTGTTAGCTATGATTAAGTTGTGCTCTGTGCAAAATTCTACTAGGCGGCTTCCTCTTTCATTTCTTAGCCCCAATCCATATTCACCTACTATGTTCCCTTCTCTCCCTTTTCCTACAATCGAATTCCAGTCACCCATTACTATTAAATTTTCGTCTCCCTTCACTATCTGAATAATTTCTTTTATTTCATCGTACATTTCTTCAATTTCTTCATCATCTGCAGAGCTAGTTGGCATATAAACTTGTACTACTGTAGTAGGTGTGGGCTTCGTATCTATCTTGGCCACAATAATGCGTTCACTATGCTGTTTGTAGTAGCTTACCCGCATTCCTATTTTCCTATTCATAATTAAACCTACTCCTGCATTACCCCTATTTGATTTTGTGTTTATAACCCTGTAGTCACCTGACCAGAAGTCTTGTTCCTCCTGCCACCGAACTTCACTAATTCCCACTATATCTAACTTTAACCTATCCATTTCCCTTTTTAAATTTTCTAACCTACCTGCCCGATTAAGGGATCTGACATTCCACGCTCCGATCCGTAGAACGCCAGTTTTCTTTCTCCTGATAACGACATCCTCCTGAGTAGTCCCCGCCCGGAGATCCGAATGGGGGACTATTTTACCTCCGGAATATTTTACCCAAGAGGATGCCATCATCATTTAATCATACAGTAAAGCTGCATGTCCTCGGGAAAAATTACGGCTGTAGTTTCCCCTTGCTTTCAGCCGTTCGCAGTACCAGCACAGCAAGGCCGTTTTGGTTAATGTTGCAAGGCCAGATCAGTCAATCATCCAGACTGTTGCCCCTGCAACTACTGAAAAGGCTGCTGCCCCTCTTCAGGAACCACACGTTTGTCTGGCCTCTCAACAGATACCCCTCCATTGTGGTTGCACCTACGGTACGGCCATCTGTATCGCTGAGGCACGCAAGCCTCCCCACCAACGGCAAGGTCCATGGTTCATGGGGGGATCTTCCCACTGGCTACACAAAACTGACACGTTGTCAACTTATGAGTGGTAGATAAGCACTGCTGTGACAGCTGCTGCCCCTGATGTAGACTGTAGCCTGGGGTCTGTGGTAATATGATAAATAAATGATGCAGTATATCTTAAACAAAAATAACTGCTTGCAGTTTTGTGTTAAGGGTAAAAAACCTAATCCTCAGTAACACCTTCCCCCCCCCCCCCCCCCCCCCCCCCCTCTCTCTCTCTCTCTCTCTCTCTCTCTCTCTCTCTCTCTCTCTCACACACACACACACACACACACACACACACACACACACACTCACTCACTCACACAATCAGGTAAGTAACTTTAAAGTTTGTGACCATAGTTCATGGCCATTTACGTTTTCCATTGAAGATTTTGCCTCTGTGCTTGTTAGATTCTGACCTTGGCCATTATACTTTTGTTGTCCTAATTTTTATGCATAATTCTTCAATAATTGATTAAGTGATTAAGATTTTTGCATACTTTACCATAATCTTCAATATGTCATTTGTACTCATAAATCGGTTACTTTCAAGGCATATACATAAAATGGTTTTATGAAACCATCGCAATATGACAGTGCACCAGTCTCCAAATTGTCAGACATCACCCAAAATTTTCATGCTTACGTCAGCTAGCACTCACTATCACAGCTACCTTGGATTGTGTTGAAATTGATTTGTGTATTAGTGTACTATCTCTAAAATATTGCCTTCTGTATAGAAAAGTTGCAGTTCACTATTACTATTTTGACACCCATACAACTGTTCATTGTTCACGAACTTCATATGTAACATATCTGTGAGAATATTTTGACTTCATGTATATTGAGCAGTATGTATGCATGAATTATTATTCAGCAATGTTAATTCTTTTGAATTGATGGATGTTGTTTGCTTTGGACTGGTATTGTGTTTGTCGGTGTACAGTGGACTGGTGAGGAGGAGGTAACCTACTTGCATAAAGACGTGATGTGAAACTTGACCTGGTCATTGTAATATTTGTTGTGGTAGTAAATGTGGTGGAAAAGGAACATCAGGTTAAAATCTGGTGTACATCATTTGCATATTTCCTTGGATTCAGTTTATAGCTATCCTACAAGACTTTGATAATAGCCTTCATGGACAATGCAGATAGGCAGTGTCACATATCATGTGGTCGTTATACAATTATCATCTATAAATTTCAACTATGATACTGGATTTTAGCCTTAGTACACACATGCTTCATTTATAATTTCTGTCGAGTTACTTTTTGGACACTGGCGTGTTCTTGTTGTGGCATTCTCCTTGTAAGCATGTTCTGTAATTCATATCAGGGAGATGCTGTGCCTTACAGATTTATTTAATTTTGTGGTGTTGTGATCCTTTTACCTAGACTTCGTGATGAAAAATCTTGTCAAGTAACATCCAAACAGCCACTGAAAGTATGAAAGTGGCCTGTACATTTGGACTGTCCTGTCCTTTAATCAAAAAACAGCAATAACAAAAACCAACCAACCAATGGCATTCTGCCCCGAGCGGCTGGAGTTGGTGGTTATGTGTGCATGTGTGTTTGCCTGTGTGTATGAACGGTTTGTGTTTCTCTTTTGCTGGTGAAGGCTGTGCCGTAAGCTTTATATAAGTGACTTATAATTGTGCCTGTGTGCAATGTACTAAGTCTTCTTTATGATAAGTAGCAATGTATCTTTTCCTAAATTGTTGATATTGGCAGTATTACAAATTGAGCGTCCTGAAGGTAAGCACTGGCCAACTTTTTGTCTCAGTTTAGCATTATCTGTCTTGTGCATAATCTGCACAAATGAAAATACACAAGTGTATGTTTTAGGATCAAAATGAAGATTTAATGCATTTCATATGTCATCTATAATTGTGAAATGTTTTGAATGTTAAATTTATAAAATTGCAGTTTTGTATTTTATTATTATTATTATTATTACAGGTTAGCAGTTCAGATAGAGCACTATTAAATGCATTCCGTGAAATAGCTACTATGGCTGATCGTATAAATCTCCCAAGGACAATTGTGGATCGTGCAAACAATTTGTTCAAACAAGTACATGATGGCAAAAATCTGAAAGGGCGGGCCAATGATGCTATTGCATCTGCTTGCTTGTATATAGCTTGCAGACAGGAAGGTGTACCACGTACCTTTAAGGTATGTTTCTGTTCTTATTAATAGTGTGAATTAGTTGTAATTGCATTTGTTTATTGTCACATCTGTTGTACTGTGTGTTCATAGTTCTCACACAGTAACATTTTACCAATAAATTTGTTTCTTTTATTGTGGTGAAAGATGAAACTTATATTGTAAAAGCCTCAATCAGCAATTCCTGTTTCTCTTAATTGCCCCCTGTCCCCCATAAATAATACTCATTGAGCATTTAGAGAAAAGTAAAGGAATCCTTCGTCATTGTCTTGAACAAGTCTCTAGCAGAGGTGGTGTGCCATTGTTTTTCTCCCACCTTTTGTTTGCAGTGTAATTGTATTGTGCAGTCTGTCATTTTGAGGACTTCGTACTGTAAATAAACAATCAGTTAACTTCTGCTTGCTGTGTGATAGCAAATATAAGCATGAACAGAAGTATATTGTTTGTATATTTTGTTTGTGACATCTGTGAAAAATGCCTAGTTACTGTGCATACATCACACAAGGCTTCAAAAGTAGTTACTACTGTGAAATACAAATGTACACTAGTGAGTACATTTTCTGTTAGCTTGCAGCCGCACAGGGTAGCCGTGGGATCTGAGGTGCCTTGTCACGATTCGTGTGGCTGCCCCCGATGGAGGTTTGAGTCCTCCCTCGGGCACATGTGTGGGTGTGGGTGTGTGTGTGTGTTGCCTGTAGCGTAAGTTAGATTAAGTACGGACCAATGACCTCAGCAGTTTGGTCTCATAGGAACTTATCAGCAAAATTTTCTATTCGCCCTTGATGTAGTGGTTTGCATCACTGACAGTGGATCCTTGGGGCACAGGTTCAGTTTCCTGAGTTAGTACGAATTGTACTTTTGGTCCAGAAGTGTGTCAATATTTGCAGAAGAGGAGGTGCAGCCAGCTTCGGTTGTTATAACTATTTAGTTATATTTTTTGTGATGCACAAAGAGAAACTTCAGCCGCAGGCTGATATCAATTGAGGGCATTTTTTGAATTAAGCTGTTGAGACAAGCCACATCACAGCAATGATTATTGATACAAGTGGTGCAGCTTTTTATTCATTTGATTGAACCCAATGATATGATTGCACCTGTTGTTGGGTGGTCCACTCCAATCATATGGCAGAAAATCTTCATTAGAAGGATGAATATGGTGGGACAGCTGATGGGAGTAGCTGAATCCTCCTTATCAATCAGTGACATGGGTTATATTGACTGTTTTCTGATGGCACCAACTTGATCTAGCCCACAACACTGTTTTTAATGTCATACAATTTTGAACTTAGTTTTACATATAATAGTTTTTTTGCAACCACAAAACTGGAGGCTTGCTACATAAAGCATTGATTGCTGCAGAAAGATTGAATTTTTCGGGTGTGCTAAAATGAGATGAATCTAGCATGTTTCCTGTAGCAGCATTCTTAGGGGGGTACTATATGAACATTCCCCAAGTTGGATGAGTAGATAAGTCACTCTTATGACAGGCTGCCAGAGATTTTTGGTTGAGGAAACTCAACCTGATGGTGACTTAAATTTAGCGTTTGGTGTGTTATGTAAACATTTAAGTGTGCTTTAGTAAAAATAATGAATGTAGAGGAATATCTTAGCATTCCCAAATTGAAGTTACAAGTTGACAGTCAGATATCATGAGAGGAAATTCCTCATCATAGCAGTTTTTGATTCGTAATTCATTATGGTAGCTTATGTCTGAAGCTAATAAGATTTGATGTGTGCAGTGATCTGTGAAGACTTCCTTCTTATACATATATGTATTCCCTTCTCAGGAGATTTGTGCTGTTAGCAAGATAAGTAAAAAGGAGATTGGTCGCTGTTTCAAATTGATTTTGAAAGCTTTGGAAACTAATGTGGAAATTATCACCACTAGTGACTTCATGTTACGTTTCTGCTCCAACCTTGGTAAGTTCAATTCTTTCTCTCTCCTGAAAATGCCATTTGTAGAAACTTTTCCACTATTCTCTGACCACCATATACCAAAAAGATTAGATTTATTTTGTAGCAATAATTTGTTAGAAAAAGTAGTCTATATACTTTACATATGTTTGTCTATTAAATATTGTTGGCCCAAAATAACTCTGATTTCATTATTTAAATGTAGTGTGGTGCTACATAAAAAGTGTTCAAAATTGCTTGACACTTTATCTTCTTATATAGGCAGTTAATAATACTTATGAAATTGAAATCCAGTTTTCACTGTGGTAAAAAGAAAATGGAATTTAGCAGTTTTTGTTTGTGCCATGTCATCAAGTAAACTTTCCTCACAGTGGGCTGCCTTTCAGCATAGAAAAGTGAAACTATCAGACTGGTAATCATAAGTTTTCAGTTATCCTCTCCACTTACGTGATTTTTTTTTTCTTTGTTTGCTGGTACGTATACATATTGAAATCTGAATGCCAAAGCGCTGTAGCATCTTACCAGAGGAGTGAAAACAAAGTGGCACAGCCCATTTCCAATTTACCGGTGGGCTGCCCCATTTTCTTTCGGCTCCTCTAGTGGCATTATATGGTACTGTGGTGTAGTGATTTTAATGGATAGCGGGACTGCAGACATGCACCTGCAAACAAATAAAATATACACGTAATTTTATTTTTTAAAGGTGGCAATTCAATCTTTGATTACCCCTCATATGTAGTGTAAGAGGATTTCTTGTCTTACCCCATTTTATTTTGATATCGTTTAAGGCACAAATTGGGAAAACAGCATAAAATAATCCCAAAACTAATTTATCAGAATACTTGTTTCTCCTTTCTGTTAAACACTTTTTTCTTCTAGGGTTGCCCAATATGGTACAACGTGCAGCGACACACATTGCAAGAAAAGCAGTTGAGTTGGACATTGCACCAGGTCGGTCACCAATTTCTGTGGCTGCGGCAGCCATTTACATGGCATCACAGGTCAGTTCCTAGTTATAGAACACTTGGAGAATTAATTTCACAATACACAAATATGACATGATCATTGGAGATTGTAGTGATCCCTGTAGTTGAATTTGAAAAATAAAACAATCTTCAGTGCAGAAACTAAAAAGTTCAGAAATATTTTTGTGTTTCATATTTTTAAAATGATTACTACTTTATACGTAATGCACAGATGCAGCCATGATCAGATAATTGTTATAGATGTTTTTTTTTTTTATTTCAGGCTTCAGAGGCTAAACGCAGTCAGAAAGAAATTGGTGACATTGCTGGTGTGGCAGATGTGACTATTCGGCAGTCGTATAAACTGATGTATCCACATGCTGCTAAGCTCTTCCCAGAAGATTTTAAGTTTGCTACATCTATTGACCAGTTGCCACAAATGTGAATTACATTTTTCCAGTCCACAGTTTTCATGTGGATACTGTTCTTGTTTCGAAAGTTTTCACATAATATGGAAGTAACAACCAGTGTAATAGGAAATGTGTGTACATTTTATGAAATGATTTGTATGTATGACAGAATAGAATGTGCTTCTTTGTTTTGTGTCCAGTATCATGCACTCACAAATAAAAACAAAATAATTATTTAAGTATTGCAGGTATGTAGGTGGATTTTGTGTGTGAATGCGTGCTAGAGAGAGAGAGAGAGAGAGAGAGAGAGAGAGAGACTGCTAATAAAGGAGGGTCACTGAAAGCTCTAAGAAAGTCTGTGTCCTGCAACATTCTCATTTTCAACAAATAAATGTGATAACATACAGTGTAATTTATTGTAAGTTGCCAGAGAGGCATTACAATTGCAATCAGCCACTGATATGATCAAAGTAAAACACACAGCACTCAGGATCATTACATTGCTTAGACCTGTTAGTAGATATTTGTATACATTTGTTGTGCTTATTTATCATTCTCAGAATTCAGTTATTTCTCTTATTAGAGTGATAAAAATCCTCCTACACCTACCTGGTGCTTGCCACAGCAGCAGTATATAAAATCAGCCATAAGGAACATTAGCAATTATCATATGGGCAATACAGATAAATTGGCAGAAGCATATCATGCACTGGGAGCAGGAAACAACTATATCCATTTCTAAGGTAATAAGATTTTATCAAGACCTAATAATCATTCTGCTAAGATTCAGAGGCCATAGGACACAAAAACAACTTTGACAGAAAACTATTAGACATGTCCCGTAACATATGTTGGTGTACAGGCAGCAGTCTGATGTCTCAAACAAACTGCTGTAGATATGTATAAATGGTTTGTTTGTCTGAACTTCTATCTGCTTTGAGTGTCTTTAGCCTTTGATGATGTTGCCAGCAGTGGAAGACAAAACATTATGTAGAAAAGTGACGTGGACCATGACCTAAAGCTGATAAAAACAAAAATGCAAATACTGGTTTATAAAATCCTGCATTGCATGATTACTCCTTAGATGTGGTAACAACACTGTTTGTTGTTGTTCCTTGGTTTCAAAATAGATAGAACATAAATATACAGTATGTGCAGATCAGTAATTAAGATTTTGTCATTAGAGAATCTACTAAAGTACATTCTTCTCTATTGTCTAACCCTCAAACACTAAATTTTAAATGGTGGACAATTGTTGCAAACATGGAATGGGAACAAAATGCAGCACTTCATCCTTAAATAGGATCCACTTTTAATGCAATTGAAATGCTTCCTGTTGGGAATCATTAGACAGGTGTTCCCTATTTGAAACCTGTGATGATCAGGACCTGTGTCCTGAATCCTCATGGAACTGTTCAAGGACAGTATGCCTTTAAGGTTGAAAAAATGCTTCTTAAGTGTTGCTTTCATGTAAAAGCTTGCTTTAAAGCCACCTTTAACAACATTGTTCTCATGTGCCTGCTTTGGAAAGTTAAGAAACTCCGTAGCTTTTAGAATCAAAGTGAGCCAGTGGTTAACAATCTTCTTAAAAAATGTTGCTATTAAACTAGAGAGGACAACACTCACAAGATACTTGTAGGACTGCCCTTCTTGAGAATCCAGAGGTTTTGATATTGTAGTTCTCATAAATTAGGTTGGCCTAAGTGGAATTGTTTGGTTAATTGAGATACTGCAACATGAACTGCATGTTATGCTGAATTCATTGCTCTCAGCGCATAATTGCAGTTACACTACAGTATTGGAACAAAAGTAACAGCCGCTGCCGCCGCCCCCCTTTCCCTCCTGCAAGAGTTCAGTGGTGGCAGTCTCTTCAGTGAAATGTTTTGTAACATCGTTTCTCCCAAAGGTTTGCATAGTTCTGTTAAATATTAAAAAAAAAAAGTACCTGGACACTCCCACATTACCCATCGTGTTTGCTGACCTCCCATATGCTAATATTACTGGATTGGCTTATGATGATCATACCTCATACAGCATGTGCTTTGTGTACTCACCTAATTTGACATTTGACTCTCTACATGAAAGGCAGCAAGATTCAGACAACTAATTGACTGTATAATATTGTTTGGTGTCTGCTTTTATTGCACACTCATTCAATTGGTGTCTCAGATCTAGTACAGAACCCTAGCATACAGGTTAGCAGTCAGTTCATCTGAAGTGTGTTAGTGTAGACCAGTTCCTATTTCAAAGACTGATGGTGGACAACAGCTTTTTGAGGAGGCACACAGTTCTCATCTTTCTTACTTATTACAGGGACAGCTCAGATAGAAAAGCTGAAAAACTACTTTGTTGCAGCAGTGAAAGAGAGTTAGTGGGGTGGCAACTGACTAAATAGATGAAAAACCTGTAGATAGCTTCCATCATTGTGTGTGATATTCTTGTTCCAACTTTTTGCCTGGCAGCATTTCAGATTGCAAGATTTAAAAATCATTTTACACTGTAGAGTAAATGTGCAAGTGCCAAAGACAGCACTGTAGGTAATTAGAGCATAGTTGAAACTTTGAAACAAAGCAAGCACTATCATCAAATCCACAATGCTTATGAAGTATGTGGTTGATTATTATGGATGGCGTATGTTGTAATGCCAGGCAGTGAAGATGTAGACAAATATTTCCTTTAACACGCATCCACAAGGGGAAAACTTCAACAAATACAGTAGATACATTCTGAAACAAAATGTTGAAAAATGTATAATGCGATCAAGTCCTTCACAGCAATTGTGTATGCACCAGTGCAACAGAGTTCTCTCCTCATTGTTGACATTCAGAGCCCACACTAACCATAGCTCTATGAACTGACATATAAATTGCAAGTTATGTAAGTAAAATACATGTAATAGCTCACTCTGAAATGGCTTCTTCAAAACAGAGTTCCTTAATATGAAAAGAATCGAAGTATCAGGTGGTAGTATACGTTGGTGGACATGAGAAACAATTTATAATGGGTACAGTGCTACAGCTGTTAAGACACAATTTAAAGTTTGAAATAGAGTAGTTTCCTCCCAAGTCTGACACCTAACCTAATGAATGTTATAAGTTCACATACAACACAGTTTCCTAGGCAGAGTGCACTGACTGTGTTGCTGTACCACCATGATTCTTATAGTTGACGAGGGGGTGCAGCTTTCATCCATCTGGCATGGGGAATCCATTATAGACTCACTAACAGCTGCTTTCAGCCTGATCAAAATGTAATCCATCTGACCAACTACATCACTCACATTGTTCCCATTTGGGGATCTTTTCCTGATTACAGCCATGTGAAAAGCATCACCCTTGTCTGCAAAACACAAGAATTTTTTAAAGATGTGACATAACTTTGAGGGGGTGTTCAGAAAGAATTCATAAAGACTTAATTTTTGCTGAAGTGATAATTTAATACTCAGAACCATACATTGCTACAAATTTCTATACGTATCTAAACTGAAGGCTGTTAAGGTATTTAATCTAAACAAGTTTTACAATACTTTGTGAACTCATTAATTTCATATCGTCCTCAAATTGAAATATTTCTAATTGAACAAATGGTATGAATATAATACAGGGAAACATTACACGTGGGAAAAATATATCTAAAAACAAAGATGTGACTTACCAAAAAAAAAAAAGCGCTGGCAGGTCGATAGAAACACAAACATACATACCAAATTCATGCTTTCGCAACCAACGGTTGCCTCTTCAGAAAAGAGGGAAAGACGAAAGGAAGTGGGTTTTAAGGGAGAGGGTAAGGAGTCATTCCAATCCCGGGAGCGGAAAGACTTACCTTAAGGGGAAAAAAGGATATGCTTGATATATACAGGGTGTAACCAAAAGGTCTTGCCAAATTTTCTGGGAATATTCCTCACATGTAGAGGAAATAAATGTGTTTTATTTCCATGTTAGAGCTGTTTCTACAACTCTTCAGCATGTTAATCGTCTACTTTGAAAAGTCTGTGAGTACCAGATATGCATTAAAATCAGGATTGACAAATTGTTGAATGAACCATTCAGATAAGTATACTTGTGCAGGAAAATCTGGTGCTGATAGTGCCTGCACATGCTGTTCATGGTATGGATACAACAGGTTCTCATGTAGTCCTCTCCTGACAGTCATGTGGTCAATATTACTCCTCGCAGCTAATTGTTTTATTCTGACAATAGGGTGGTTGTCGGCTGCAAGAACATGTGAAGTGTTCCTGACTCCATGTCCACAGAACACACATTCCTCTATGTACAAAGAATGCATCTCTCTGTGAGAAAAGTGGAGTTGGAAATAAGCTGTTACATGAAAATAGTGTTTTCAGGTCCATGTCCATATAAAACATATTCCTCTCTGTGTAAAAAATGTATCCTAAAAATTTGCCCATACCTGTTTGTTACATACTGTATAAAATAGATATTAATGTTGAATTACAACTCTCTGATGCTATTATCTAGTGACCACACCAGAAAATACCCACAGCTCCAGAATTATTTTTAAATTTTGAAGAAACCTTGCAAAAAATACTTTCTGATTGCACACTATACATTGACATATTTAGTGCAAAGCTTTCTTTAGCAGCATGCGTCAAAATTAAAAATACCAACACACAAGAAGTGCCCTATTATTTATAAGCATATACTTCTTAACTGCACTTAAAATATAATATTAAATACATTAAACTTATCAAAATTCTTCCTGCAATTGTAACTTAATGACTCAATCAAACGCCTTATTACTTTGTGCTGATTTCTTATGATACTACAAGAGTAGCTACTTGTATGAACAAAGAAATCATACTGCACTGCGAAAGGGATCTCTCTGGAACGAAATGAAAAAGTCATTATAATTAAAATTCTGGAAGAGAGAAAACTACACACATTCAGCAGGCGTATATCACATCTCACACTTCTTGTTGCTGCTAACAGAGGAGGAAGCTATTCTGAGAGCAACAGTAGCCGACATGTCAGGTCTCATATCCAGCTCCCCTATCAGACAAATACTTTGTATCACCTTTCTTGCCTATCTACTCCCTAAGAAGATTTGAATGTGTTCCCAACTAGCTTATTTTTCAGTAACAGAGTACCGAATTTAATTTCGAACTTCAATAAACAGTTCCTTTGCTGAATAAAGAACTGCAATGCTGCTACCATTTTTAAAACTCAAATTCCCAAGAAATGCTTTTACAAAACAAAAATTATTAAAAAAAGTTAAATCTTCACTCTACAAACTTTTATCAAGTAGAAAACAAATTATACACAATGTCTGTACAAGGCAAAATGAATGCAAACAGATTTATAAATACGAGCTGTCATAAGTATGTTGGTGAATAGTTCTGATTAACTTTTAAATAACCTGCAGTAGTAGTCTGTCAGCTTCTAAGATACTTATCTTTGGAGAATATCATTTTACTAGTTTGTAGAACTATTACCCTTTTCCTTCCTTTCCTTGCCATGGGTAGGATTTCCATTCACTTCGGCTGTCCCATTGTGATACACTGATTTATTTAATATACTTACTAAGTCATGTTATTCCAATTATCAATAGATAACATGAACCTAAAAAGGAAATAAGGCCTCTTGGGACAGACAAAACGTCAATTTGTGTGGCTGCTGAGGGTCTTTTTCAGATCTATAATTTTTAAAGTCCAAGCTCTCACTTCTGGGATATTCAAACAGATTCCAGATGAGCCTTGATGATATATGTGCATACATTTTCTGGCCTCTTTTCTTTGGTCTTTATTCTCAAATGCAATTTGATACTCCAGGCTACACCCACAGTTGGACTTTCTTCAATAAATTATGTTGACACGATACACTGATTACTTAGTTTCAGATGAAACACCTACTAAACCCAAATGGACAAAACTTTAGGTAACAAGTGACAATGTTCCTCCCGACTGACATCTGCAAGGAGTAGGTCATTGACATACACCATCATTTGTTTCAACAGTTCATCTCCAAGCCCTTGTGACATTATTCACATGTACAGAAATTTTGAGGCCGAATGATACTATCTGGTATTGATAAATTTTATAGCAAGAACAAACACGATTTATGGAATGTAGTAGTTTATAGCACCAATGTAAAATACAATAAATGAAATATAGGCAGTGCTTACCACTTAACACACTGAATGGACAACAGTAATACAGGTTACAGAATATGCTGAGCACTCATTTGTGATTGCTTAAATAATACTTTTTCTTCAGTGGCTCACTAAAACGCACCAGGGGGCCTACACAGGTGGCTTCCGTAAGCGACCTGTGTACTGAACGGACATGCAATCTCTGAAATCACGCACATCTTGAGTGAAGGTATATCACTCCTCCCTTCTTGGGGGTGGGAAAACCACATACATACATAAAAATACATAGTGCAGAAAAGAGCACTGAAAGCCAAGAACAGCACGTGGCATCCAGGTACTGTCTGCTACACAGGAATAGGCATCAGCAGTGGGCCCTCCGGAATAAACCTTGCCAGGTGTGGCCGCAGCTGGTTGAAGTGATGGGATGTCTGCCCATCAGCAGTGCGGATGGAACCGCTGCGGAGCCAGCAACACCAGCAGATATGCCAATGGCTGCAGCTGGTGAAGGAGGGTTTGTGGTTAGCATTTATGTAGCAGCTCTGCTGGGCTCTTGTCCCCTACCAGAGTGGAATCAGGACGAACTCAAAAATAGGTCTACATCAGCTTCAGGGGATCTAGTGGATACCTACTTCCACATCTGAGTTTTAAACATCTGAACCATGTCTTTGGCCTCACCATTAGATTTAAGTTGAAAAGGGAAGTTGTGAGATGATAAACACCAATAGCCTGACAAAAAGATGCAAATTCTCATGAAACAAACTGGTGGCTGTTATTGATAACTACAGTACACGGAAGTCACTCAATTGCAAAAATCTTATGCCCGAAATAGTGTTCACAGTGGATATGAATGGACAGGATGCCATGTAGGAAAACTTGGAATAGGCATTCACTACAACGAGCAAACACTGATTTAGGAAGGATCCAGCAAAATCAACATGTGATTGCTCCCACGGGCACTGCGGCGTAGGCCATGGGGGGGGGGGGGGGGGGGGGGAATACTTCTGCGGGGCTGCCCATTGCTGAACACAGTGAGTGCAAGCAGCGATAAGCTGCATATGTCCCCATCTATGCCCGGCCAATACATGTGCTGGTGTGTGGAGTGGCGGGTTGATTGTCACAATAATAATAATCATTAGTGATAGGAAACTGGAATTGTAAATCATCCAAGGCAGCACGCACTCTCGGTGTGAAAAGCCTAGTCTTGCCTCTCTGGCTGTATTTATATATGTGGCGCAGCTTACAGCTGCTGTCATCCACCCTGTGCCCACAATAGCAGTCTCTAACCAGCCACTTTCTTGGACACACAATATTTAATAACAATGTTATTAATCAATTTAGAATCTTCACAATTTTTGCATGCATGTAGGTAAGTTGGTTAAAACCACAGAAAAAGTTTTAGCTCGCCTGCATTAAAGCTTTGCCTTCTAGAATTTTTAGAACTGAACTGACAGTAGAACAAGACCTCTGAACTACAACTTTAAGAGAGCTTGTATTAGTTGTTATTAACATCAAGGTCCTAAAACTTGTTATAGCTGTATTATTCTGTAGGTTTCATCATATGCTGTAACCAAAACTTTCTAGCATTAATATAACAGATACTTAATCTACTACAAATAAGGACATTTTTGTTCCAAATTTTGCTTTCAGTGAATTACTTGAAAACTATTACAGGAAGCTTAGTGGGATCACTTAGTTATTATTTTTATGTTGAACTGAAGCATCTTACAAATTTTCACATTTCTAAGTCAAACATTTAGTGCCTTCAACTTTTCTTAAAAACGTGGATTCTGATCAAAATATGGCTTTAATCACATGGAGACTTGTACCAGTTAATTACAACATACATCTGTACATTATGACCAATTTCTGGCTTCCTAGCTTTATTATTTAGTGCCACTTATTTTTTTCTTAAAATGGTGTATTTAGGTACAATATTAACCTAATCAATCTAATACTTGACGGTTTAAACATTAATACACATAGCATATGTTGACAAAGTTTGAAAAAGCAACTTTAACTGTTAATTTCATTCTTAATTATGGTGCAATACTACACACAGACACGTTATGGTGACGCGGCGCTACTAGCAGTGAACTGGGGTAAGTCCCAGCACGCTCGCTTGCCTCTGTATCTTTCAAATGGTAAAGTGCTTGTTTCGCCAGACGGACCAAAGATCTGGTGCAAGAGGTTCCCGATGACTGACATGCAGAAGCCACAGTACATTACAGCTTAAGGAAACAGGCATCACAACCCAACGGGCAGCATTCTCTGTAGCTAACAAAAGAACCCCATCAAATACGGAAAGACGGTGCTAAGGGATCGGCATTGCCATGTTGCATTATTGGCCAGTAATGGATCTGGTATGATAACGGGAGGGGAGGCGAGTTCACCACCGTAAACAATGTGCTGCCTCATCAGGCATGGAAGCTGAAGGGTCAAAAAGAGCAACCAACAGCTTGTGACCTGTGATTAAATGGATCTTATAACCATACAAGATTATGTGAATTTTCTTGAGAGTGAGCACAATAACTAAAGCCTCCTTTTCAGTCTGAGAATACCACTGATGAAAGTGAGTTAAAGTCTTAGAAACGTAACCAATGGGTCGTTTAGACCCATCCTCGCATTTTTGCACCAGCACCATGCCAAGACCTTACTGAGAGGCATATGTAGGTAACACGAGATGCTGACCCAGCTGAAAAGTGGCCAGACATGGGGCAGATTGAAACTTAGATTTAAGCAAAGCGAATGCTCGATCACAAGCTGGAGATGAGAAATAAAAGCCATTTTTACACAAAAGCACAAGCAATGGTTGAGCACAAGTGGACACATCTGGCAAAAACTTACAGTAATACACAACTTTACCTAGAAATGCCTGCAGTTCCTTAAGGAAGGTCAGCTACAGCAAAGGCACAATTGAGTCAACATGCTGAAACAATGTCTTGGCCCCAGTACGAGAGACCTAAAAACCTAGGTACACAATTGATGGCTGAAAAAAATTGAGATTTGGCAAGATTGCACTTACGACCCGAAGACTGCAAAACAGAAAATGACGATCAGATACTGCTAAGGTGGTCTTCGGTGGAAGAACCTAAAACAATTATATTGTCGAGGTAATTGATGCAGCCAGGTACAGAGGCTGTCAGGTGTCCTAAAAAGGAATGTTGAAAAACTGCAGGGGCACTAGCAATGCCAAAAGACCGGCATTAATGTTGGTATAGGCTGAAAGGTGTATTGACAATGAAAAGGCACGTAATGGCCTCATCCAAGGGGAGCTAGAGGTATGCTTCCAACAAATCAACATTGGAAAAGTAAAATAGTGGCCCCTCGATAATTTTGTGAGCAACTCATCAGGGTGGGACAAAGGGTATGTATCCATCATGGACTGTACATTAATTGTGATACTGAAGTTGCCACATCGTCAAAGCTTACCCATCAGCTTGTTAACGATGACCAGTGCTGTAGCCCATTCACTGGAAGGAATATGCCAAATGACGTCAAACAGTCTAATTCAGCCATGACAGTCGCTCAATGAGACAGGCACCTTAAAAATACGAGGGTGGGTAGACTTTCATGGCAATGTGGGACTAAAAACGGGTAGCACAACCAAGCTCATGGGAAGACTGTCAAAAACTCAGAGCAGAGGGACTCCAACTGCTGATTTGGAACTTTATCTGACACTAAATTTATGTCATCGGCAATGGAGAAACTGAAAGCATGAAATGCATTTAACCCAAAGAGGTCTGCTGTATGGGAATGATCTACAACAACGAAGGTGAGATTTGTAAGATATAGGAGCAGAGAACTGACCTTGGATTGGAATCTGCTGTTTATTGTTGCTCACCAACTTCTGTGAAACCTGTATTGGGGGAGGGGAGCCGAAGTCCACGTACGTTGGTGCATTTACTTAAGTCACTGTAGCTCCTGTGTCCACTTGCATTTTTAGCAGTTTATTAAACACACACAACTCAATAAACGATTTGTTCAGGAAGACAATCACTGTAGAGATACAGCTTACCTCCATCAGTACTATTGTGCCCACCACATTTGAAGAGGAGTTTACACACTGATGGAATGTGGCCTTTCTTTCGACACTGGTTGCAAACAGCTTAATTGCTTATATTGGATGAAGCAGTACAGGCAAGATGGAAGAGGGGTACTCAGTTGCTGTTGTGACGCAGCCTGTTGCTGCTGTGGCCGTAACCAACACTGCCCCTCGCAACGCTGAGTCGTTGTACTGCTGCAACAGTTTCCCTGTTTCTTGAACACTTGCAGCGTGCCTAACAAGGACTGACTGAGCAATTTCCATTACCTACCCCCACAAAGCAATTTGATCGCCTGCAGCTTGTGACATTTCAAAGGTCAGTGCTATATTCAGCACACCCGGATTCTCACACAGAAGTGCTTTTTTGCGGACTTCCCTATCTGGGACCAGACAAATAATATCATCACACATGATGTGACCAGCGTAAGATTCCGATACTACAGCCCAAGTCTTGTAAGCTTGGTTTGGGCGTTTCCGATAATGGTAAAATTCTACACTTGTCGCAACGACATTCATTCTGCTACAGTAACAGGTTGAGAGAAAGTTGCACAGCTCATCAAATGATAAGCTAGGGTGCATGTTGGCACAACTGATGCAAGAAAGCCCTACACAGGTTTGCACTGTCCACATGAAAAACAGAAAGGACGACTGTTGCACTGACAGAAGAGCAACCTGCCGCAATCACGCAGATGCCACATGACTGAGAGCAGTGGTGAAAGCCTGCTGTTGTTCCACAAGAGATTGCTGCTGGCAATGATACATTGGAGTGCAATGATACATTGGAGTATGTCTTCCACTGAGACGTTTACCGGGTGACTTAGCACTGACTAACACGTGGAAAAAATGTAATCCTCACTCGTCGCCAAGTTTGTCGTAGCAAGAACAAATATGATTTATGGAACATAGTACTTTTTAGGGACAATGCGAGAAACAATGAAGTACAGATTGTGCATAGCACTGAACACATTGAATAGACAACTGTAATACAGGTTATAGAAAAGGCTGAGCACCTGTTTGTGATCACTTAAATAACACTGTTTCTCTGGGGTCTCACCAGGGGGCTGATCCAGGTGGTCTCTATAAGCAGGCCTATGAACTGTGTGCATTTGTGATCTCTGAAATCACGCGTCACAAGTGGAGGTACATCAGCAACACAAACCCTCATACAGAAACACAATGTACCACCAGATTTTCTTTGCCATATATGGTTCCAATACCCACAGGTTACACCTGAAGATGTAAAGAAAGTTGCTCCCTGGAATTTCTGTAATAATTCATCAGTGTCCTGAGGACAGTCACTTTTGCATACCACATCTCTTGGGTTTTCAGGCCCTGGGTGAGTAGCATTAAGCACACACCACCGTAATGCTTGGGTACTACCACGAGGGGATTAGTATAGATGCTCTTGGTATGCTTAGTTACCCCTGCTAGAGCATGCGCTAAATCTGCTTCCCTACAGCTTCCTGTTATGCGACTTGTGTTGGGTTTGGCTTTTTAAAGAAGCTTTGATCCAATTTCATTGTGGAATGGCATCCATAATTTGTAAGAATACCAGGTCAGTTTGAAAGAAACATGATGATATTTCATTGGTACTTTCAAATACTCTGTCCTCTGCTGTTCTGATATATTCTTTAACTCACTCACTTCATCAATTTCTTTCTGAATCACCTTAGATTCACCTTTGCATTCTTTTATATTACTGCTGAATTCTACATATCTATTTCTTTTACCTTACGACTCACACTGGTAACTCCAAATCTTCCTCCTCTGTAGGCCTAGTTTGGCAACGAAACAGCACTATACTTGTTTGTATCCAAATACTAATGAAACTGCACTTTTGTCGAAATTTAATTTTACAGGTCTATACATACATCTATGCTAAGCCCTGAAACAACCAGAAACTGGTACCCCTATTTGCTATCTCCCAAAACCCAATGATAGTAAGGCCTCATTTTAACAGGTATGGTCAATACATGCAAGCCCACTACCAGCATCACATCTAGTTCTTTCTTACTTGGAATGGATCCCAGCAATTTTTGCAACACAAAACAAGTTTCTGATCCACTGCCTACCTTACTACAAGTAGGCACTCTGGGCACCTTTGTGGATGGTTAACTATGTCACAAATAGTAATCTCGTTTCCTTCCTCCAAGAAATCCCTTACAATGTTCCATATACCATAATGCTCTGCAGCAGTACTAAACACATTCATATTTATTGGAGTGTCTTCTACATTTTCACACATTACATTTTTTAGCTTGTCAATCAAACAAATCGAGCCAACTGTAAGCCTCTGTGCCTTCAGCTTGGGAAGGAGTGTGAACCGCTTCTGCACCTCTTCTGAGGTGCACTTCTATAACTGCACTTTCTGTGGAATATTTTATCAGTTGCAACATTCTTTTGGCTTGTCAATTATTTCTGTTACTTTGATTGTATTCCAGTATCTTTGCCTAATACTCTTCCTTCACTATCCTGAGCTTCTATGCTAATAGTAACACCTGCTACGACAGAATCTTCTTTGCCGAACCTCACTCTAGCTATCAAAATGTCACCATACAAATAAACAAAACTATTTCTTCTTCTTTCTCTGTACTGCCAGTTCCTGTGTCTGTGCCTTCAGTGATGTCACATTATGTGTTATTGCAATGTTCTTGTTCATGAATTTATTCTGAACCACTATATACAACTTTTGTGTAAAGTTCTCTCTTTATTGGCAGTTTCTATGTCATCTTTGGTCCGGGTACTTGGTGAGTGACTTTCCTATTTCTTCTGTTACATTTTCATTTGGTTTTGTACTTTGTAAGACCTCTCCTGTGCAGTTATGATGTCAGCATGGCTTTCAATATGCATGTATGTTTGCCCATGATTAACGTCACCAGACCCTGGAGATGCACGCCCCTGTGGCTAGTAGATCATCTGCTGGCACATTGGTGGACCAGACCAGTTTAATCTTCCACAGTCCCTTCCACGAAAACCACCTCTCTGGCCATGCACTTCCGTGTATTGCATATATATGTTCTGCTGTTGCCTGTGGCAGTTTATTATCTTGTTGGTGTGGTGCTGCACCTTATTTCTAGCAACTTGCTTTACACGCCACAAATAACTGATAAACCTGTCCCGGTATTATCTCTAGGCAACAAAATTATGCTTGTATGCCAGTACCATGGTAAACTATTTTCAAGACCTGTGATTTCGGCTTTCATCTAAATGTCTAATCTTTCCTAGACACTCATTTATGTGCAAACTCTTATACATGTTCTTGCCCCTGGTTAAACTTTGCTCCAACAAGAAATCTCGCAAAATATTGTTCTGTTTTATAGAAGAGCAATATTTGTTCAAACATTCAGTTTTAAATTCTGTGAGCATGCTGCACATTAACATTACCTCAGATGACCACATTGTAGCTCATTTCCAGCCAAATGGCTGTGAATGAATGAAAATCTCTTCAGCTCTGACCAACCTCATGGCAATATATCTTCAAAATTGTTCTAAAAATCTAAGGGATGGACTTGCGAATTTGGATCAGACTCTGAAAACTGATGACAGTTGATAAAAGCTGCATCAGGAGATACCATTTGCATAACATTAGTGTTGGTATGTTCATTAGTTGGTGCTTTTCCTTCCAAACTACTCATCTTTTCCACAGCTTCACTCTAATAGAAATACTGTTATTCTGTCGTGCTCTGGTTTCAATATCTCTGAGATCTCAATGGATCTTTCTGTGTCAGTTCCCACATTCAGTGTCAACATTCTCGATTTTCTGGTCATAATTGTTTACCAGTTTCTTTTTACAGACTCATGTTTGCCTAAGCAATTCTCAGACAAATCCTCGATACTTTATGTTACATATGTCTTGAAATCTGCAATAGACACTTTACAACTTTTCTGATCTCCACTGTCTCTTTCTTAAGCTCATCATTAGATCGTCTCTTACCTAATTAGCTTCTGCTCTATGCCTGCCTTGAAATCTGCATTGTTGGCATCTTTCTCATTTAAACTAGTTCTCTGAGTTGAGTTAGCATCTTCAAGATTTGAACTTAAATCATTTCTCAAGGAGGAATTATTAGCATAGATCTTTTAATTGGTATTAATGATGCTAGACATCAAATTACTTTTCATTTTAGCTAGTCTAACAATAATGTCATCGATTTTAGAACTCAAACCACTATTTACTAGATCAATTTTTGTGTTAGGCATAAAAGTGTTAAGCATAGGTTTTATGTTACGGGGCTTATGTAGCTACTCTTTGAACATGATTTACTTCCCCTTGGTTCTGAAATTAATAGTGTTTCAGCAACTTAATACTATTTAGAAGAAAAATGTGTCCTGTGTAATTGCACAGATCAATTGCGGTATTCCAGCAACAAAGATCCATCAGTTCGTACAAAGAGAAAGAACCAGCCAAAAACTCAGACACAAATCTGCTTGTGTGTGTGTGGGGGGGGGGGGGGGGGCAGCGCGTGTGTATACCTGTCCTTTTCCCCCCTAAGGTAAGTCTTTCCGCTCCCGGGATTGGAATAACTCCTTACCCTCTCCCTTAAAACCCACATCCTTTCGTCTTTCCCTCTCCTTCCCTCTTTCTTGATGAAGCAACGGTTTGCTGGGAAAGCTTGAATTTTGTATGTATGTTTGTGTTTGTTTGACTACATATTCAGACGTAGTTAACATGAAACTAATGAATACAAAGCTTTTGACTTAACTAAGGTGGACTGCCATCAGATTTTCACATCAACCAAACCCAGACACGTTCTCCCCTATACAATTGTCAGTCCCACTTATAGCTTTTTGGGTTTCTGTTACATCAGACAAACCACTTTACTAGTGGTTCTCCTGTCAAATTTAAGTGTCCCACATCAGTTCCTGCAATGGAAACGCTTCCAGAGTACTACCTGAAATAATTCTCCCTTCATTTTTACTCTCATAAAATATTTTTCAGATGGACTACTCTTCTTTCCTCATTCATCCATGCCTTTGGAATCATCCAACTGTTTGCAGCTAAGGGGTGTCTGCCTCGCAAACTACATCAACTTTTAGTTTACGCCCATTGTATTGTTACGTCATCTTCCTGAAAATCTTGTGTTGCCGTGCTCTACTTCTCATCATGATGACTTGGTGTCCTTGGATGCTCTGTCATCCCAACTTGGGACAATGGCTGGCTTCAGCTTCTGTGCACTGCCACGAATTCTCATTACAGTACTTAATTAAAATATCTTGTTATGCAAAACTCTGATCATCATCCAGTTTTCACCAAATGATCTTAAATAATCGCATTCATATGCCTTCTGTTCCAACTTCTTTCTCCAGTTACACAATTCTTATGCTTACAGAAACAAGTACATTAGCAATAAGTGAGGTCAGTGATTGTACATTTCACTGCCCATCTCAAACTGGTTCGATGGGGTTATCTCTGGTTCACTTAATGAGTAACCCAAATCCTCAAAAGAATTCTCTTCCTCTTTTGTCAAAAATCTTCCTAGTAACAAAGCACCATATGCGGGGATGAGCACAGTCCTCTTATCACCTTATTTACGCCAATGCGAATTCTTCTTTCCACTCTACAATGGCAGCTAAGATGCAAAATTACTGGAAAATACAATAACTCCGACTGACTCCCTACCTGCAGGCTCCTTCAGGTGTTTTCCCTGAAAAAACAACTCCTCTGTTGCAGCTATGAGATAGATTTGGTGCAGTGGTAACTGACTAGTAACACAATCAACTCCTTTACAGAAATTTTTTCTGTTGCCTTAGGAGAAATCTCAGGTTGCAAATTAACTGCTTCAGTTCTTGAAAGGAATTGGTAAAATTTTTAATTTAATATCTCTACAAATTTGTAGAGTATCAGCAAGCCTATTATAAAGTTATTTGTTCACTGTTCTGTAAAATATTGCATCAGCCATAATGCAGCCCCGCTGTGAATGCTGTTCTTGGACACAGAATAAGTTAGATCATGATCGTAATGTGAAAGCTGCCAGATGATGTGTACCACAGATAGCAAAGGTACCTCAGGTATTAGCCTCTCATGTGGAGTACATCTCCTCTGCAAGAACTATGCGAGGATCTATCACTACTCAGCTCTGAGTGGCATGTGAAGCACCCTGTACAGGAGACACGGATTATGGTGTTGTACTGATCCACATAACCAACAGGCTTGAACTTTTCATTGAAAATGAAACTAAGCTGGTGAGATTCACATCATCTATTGGGAAACCTGCAGCATGTTGTATCAGGAGGCAGCAAATGCAAAAGGGTAGGGTCTATTAATCATTATTAGTTCAAAAATGCAGCGAATAATGTTATCCCTTAGTAAAATGGCAGTAAGGGGTGGAAAAGAACACCAAGTACACTCAGTGTGTATGCCGGGGGGGTCTCATTCCACATGTTGAAGAGGTTATTCCGGCGCCACTGTGGGAACAGTCTGTAACCAACTGCAGATGTGGCACAAGTTCGAAAAAACAATGCCTGTCGCCTAGGCTCTGTGGTAATACATGGATCATTCCAGCAAGTTTAGAGTGAGAAAACTAGCCTTGCACAAGAAGTTTCAGAGAAGCTCACAATTTGCAGCATTGTTTCCAGAACTGATCATGGCCTGCAGATTGCAGCTCAGTGGAAATACTTAACCAGATACTTCGAACTTACTGTGACAAGCTAGGCAGCAACTTTCTGGACTTGCACCATAGGGTTGAGAACTGTAGAGTGCTCCTAAATGGGTCAGGTGTACACTACACATCAAAGGCTGCTATTTTGTGTGTGTGTGTTGTGTGTGTGTGTGTGTGTGTGTGTGTGTGTGTGTCACACAACAGTGTTTTTTCGATTAGCAACTCGCCATCCAGAAATGTCCATTAGAAGCGAGAATATTAAAATCCTATTTATTAACTGTTGAAGTAGTTGCAACAAAGGCCCAGAGTTTGAAAGCTCCTAAAAAGCTGTTGAGTTCACATTATTTACGGTACAGAAAGATAGTTAAAATCTGAAATTGATAGTGTGATATTTGTGAAAACTTAAGTAAATATCAAAAGGATAGAATAATGGTAAATGGGCATGGTGTATTTGTCACAATGGATGAGAAAGTCAAATTCTCTGAGACAAAAATTTAATCTGCATGTGAGATTGTTCGGGCAACACTCAGCATCAAGGGTAATCAGATCCTTATATCAACCACTAGACTGCTCTCCAGATGTAACTGAAAACATACCAGAAAACCTAAGTTTACTAGTTCCGCCAATCATACTGCCATCACTGGAGAAAACTTTAATCATCCAGCAATCAATGGGAAAATTACAGTTCAGTAAGTAGTAGGTGGGATAAAATGTCCTTCGCAGTGTTACTAAATATGCTGACGAAAGAAATTTCAGGTTATCAGCTGAGTCCAGGCATCGTCTTGTCGCAACATTTTGATGAGTTTCCTACAAGAGGAACAATCTGTTCTTGTCATTCCCGGAGAGCATATTTCTCCATGAATGTCACTGATGAGATCATCTTGGTTTCTCAGCCAAGTCGAAGTAACGTGTAAGGTGACATCGTGACTCAGATAATAAACAGAGAAGATTTCATCAATGACAGTTAGAGAGAAAGCCTGCATTCACATATTACGAGGCTTGGTTTTTTTTTTTTTTTTTTTTTTTTTTAGTAAGTGCCATTTTGAAATCAAAAAAATACGTGCTTAGATATCTCAATAAATTTATTTTTACATGAAAGCCTGTACCTTAATATACTTTTCTACATAATCTCCGTTAATATTGAGGAACTTGTAATAACATTGTACCAGTTTTTGAATACCCTCCTAACTGAAGTCTGACTTGTTAACCACTGCATCACCACTGTTTTACTTGGTCATCGACTTGAAGACGCTGACCGCTCAGGTGTTTCTTCAAGTGCAGGAACAGATGGTAGTCACTGGGCTCAAGAACAAGGCTGTACAGAGGGTGATCTACAGTTTTCCATCGATAAGATGTGATGAGATCTTTGGTCTGATTTGTCACATGCGGACGGGCATTGTCTTGCAGCATAATGATGCCCTTGCTCAACTTGCCAGGTCTTTTGTTCTGAATTGAACGGCGCAGATTGTGCAACGTCTTACAGTAAGCTGCTGCATTGATTGTCTCATTACGAGGCAGAAATTCCACAAGCAATACTCCTTTTCTGTTCCAAAAACTGTGCACATGATTTTCAGGGCAGAAATTGTTTGCTTAAACTTCACTTTTCTGGGTGAATCTGAATGCCGCCATTCCATGGACTGTTGCTTTGATTCTGGTGTGACATGGGCCACCCATGTTTTATCGCCCTTAACAATTTGGCTTAAGAAATCATCACCGTCGTTGTGGTACCGCTCAAGGAAAGTCAATGCACTGTCTAAATGTTTGGTTTTGTGCACATCCGTCAGCATCTTCTAATGGTACTTGAATTACGTAACCATTATGGCACCTCACCTCAACCTCCCGATACCAGCAATATTCTACTGTGTTTCTGTAAAATAGTTAACATATTTCTGTGACAACATTCAGATTTGATTTCATTAATGTAGAGGTACTTCGATACATCAATATGTATATATTGCAATGATATTATTCTTATGTGTATTCTTTCTTTTGTCACTATGATCATTGACGTACTTGTAACGCTGATTTTTGGGTGCGTAAGCGGTTATTAGAGTGTCAAGCTTTGGTCGTCATGTTAAAATGACGCAAACTGTAGTCAGTTTATGAAATGTGAACTTTAACAGTGGGGAAGATATTTTCAAGTATGTTTTATATTGGGAAGTAATGTTTTGGAACAAGTTACGTGATACTGCAACAAAAGTAATAAAAAAGAAGTCTAACTTAACCCTTTCATGGATAAAATTCATTTTTTTACAGATTTTTTAAAATATTTTTCTTTTCAGTCCAATTATTATATTTTCACCACCAAAATATTTTCTAAGGTCTCCATTTTTTCACAACAGGAAGTGGGACACATATGTCCCATGAACCAATGCGAGATACCTTTTCTGCGGACTGACCGATTTTGTAATTTTATTTTTTTTAGCAATAAACTGGATTTTGTGGAGAATAAAATAACTACAAATTATACATGCATGTAATCTTTTTATTTGTGTAGAGCCAGTGTAAAAAAATATTCATTAAATTTCAATTTTCATGATACATGAGCAATACTTACAAAACTTTACTTTCCATAAAACTTGGAAAAACATGGTGTGGCACAAAGTGGTACACCACAAGCAGTGCAAACAACTTTTGTTCTCAGAATCAGATTTCACTTTGCAGTGGAGGTGCGCTGATATGAAACCTCCTGGCAGATTAAAACTGTGTGCCGGATCGAGACTCAAACTCGGGACCTTTGCCTTTTGAGGGCAAGTGCTCTACCAACTGAGCTACCCAAGCACGACTCACGCCCCATCCCCACAGCATTACTTCTGCCAGTATCTCGTCTCCTACCTTCCAAACTTTACAGAAGCTCTTCTGCGAACCTTGCAGAACTAGCACTCCTGCCTTTGCAGTGCAGTCCCGATTTTTTCTCAGGTTCAGTACAGTCGTCCCTAGGTGGCAGCACCGTGCAGAGCTGGGTAACATATATCCCGACACTCAAACTGGCGCTCACAGTTAGTGGGACATTTATGACCCATCAACCATGAAAGGGTTAAATTCGGAGTGCTGATTACTTTTTTTTTCATCAACATTGTCCTAACTTGCAAAAATTTAATTTTCAAGAATGGTTTATGAAACACATCTATAAAACTATTGAATATCGCAGAGTAACACCTAAGCCTCTTTGCATCCGAGCTTGGAATCATTTCTGCTTAGATTTTCGACGATTGAGCCACGAGTTCACAACGAGACCAGCGTGGGAAACACGAAAAGATGAGTGCCTAATTTATCCATTATTTCAAGAAATGACTTTATTAATTGTGCTCTAATGACACCTGCCACATAATATAACTTTGTTGTTGCCCAAAAATGCAATATTTAGCTGGGCAACACTACAATCATAATTAATTTTTTACCTTTGTTGTGGTAGGGTTGTTAGAATCTTCAGTACCCAACGTGTGCACAATTTTCGGTATTTCAAGTGCTCAGTCACAATGTCATACAAAACACTGAGAAACATTAGGAAAGTCATCCTGCAAGGAGGAAATCGTAAAGCATGTGTTTTCTCTCACCTTATTGTCCACTGCCTGCACCAAACTTTCATTAACAACCAAAGGACGCCCACTCCGTTGTTCATCATGCACATTTGTGTGGCCATCTTTAAATGCCCCCACCCACTTTCTTACCATTCCATCACTCCTAATGTTTTCTCCATAAACTGCACAGATCTCACGATGAATATCGATCGCTTTTAGGCCTTTAGCACTAAGAAATCTTATAACAGCCCATACTTCACAGTTGGTGGGACTCACGATTATCGGAGGCATCTTAAACACTCAGTACACAACATAAACAAGGAAGAATCGGACTGTAATGACGTCAGTGCGTAGACAACACATAGAGGTACCCAGTGTGCATGCACAGAGAGCCGACCGCAGTGCTGCGGGCGCGATGTGGCAAAACGGTACTTACTTAAAAAACACGCCTCGTACTAAATACGTAAATACAACAGATTGTTCAAATGCCCATTCATGATTGAAATTATTTGAACAAGTAGACCTGACCTCTTTGAAGATGCCCCATAGAAACTAGCATCAGTGAGCCAAATGCAGTTGCAGCAAGAATGATTACCAAAGTATAAAGGACAACTAAACAAATAGAAGGATTTATATTTTCAGCAAACTTGATATGTGGCAGTAGTTTTGTATCACAATAAGGAGCTCAAAAAAATTTGCTTTAGAAAGGAACATATGGAAGAACTGTGACTCAGGTTCAGGAGAATAATTGACCATGCACTTGCTCTAATAGAACAGTTCATCATGGGAGGGACCATCTGTGTTATAGTTTCAGTGTTAAGAATCAGAGACTACTGCATAAGAGGTCTAAACAGAGCACACAGCTAGTGATAGGAAGATGCTGAATGAAACATGTTTGGCTGTCAAGAGAGCAATGCGTGAAGCCTTCAACGACTACTGCGGCAGATTATCATCAAAGGATGCCCCACAAAACCTAAAGAAGTTCTGGTACTATGTAACAGCTGTCAATGGTACCAAAGTTACTGCCCAGACACTCACAGATGAGACAGGGACTGAATTCTGGGTAACAAATCAAAAGCAGAATCATGAACTCAGTTTCCAAATGTTACCTCACAAATTAAAATCTCGGTGTATGCCCCCATTTAATTCTAACACACTGCAAAGATGAGTAATGTAGACAGTGGTATTGAGAAACAGCTGAAATCACGAAAATTGAAAAAAGCTCCCGAGTCCGATGGAATTCCTACCAGATTCTATACCAAGCTTGCAGCTAAGTTAGCCCATCTTTTAACAATAATCTACCATAGATCCCTCGAACCAAAAACCATGCCCAGTTGTTAGAAGAAAGCACAGGTCACGTGTATCTTGAGAAGGGTAGCAGAAGTGATCCATAAAACTACCATTCAATATCCTTGACACACATTTGTTGTAGAATCTTAGAATATATTCTTAGCTCAAACATAATGACATTTTTTGAATGGAATGACCTTCACTATGCCAAACTTGGGTTCTGAAAACATCAATCACGTGAAACACAACTCTCACTTTTCTCACATGACACTCTAAAAGCCACTGATCAAGGTAGTGTGATAGATGCACTACTTCTTGCTTTCCAAAGTGAATTTGACTAAGTTCCACATCTACACTTATTATCTTACAGAAAATCGAAGGGGTATCACGCAAAATCTGTGACAGAATTGAGGGTTTTTTGGTAGGGAGGTTGCAGCATGTTATATTGATTGTAAAGTCATCGGGAGAGATGTAGAAATAACGTCAGGTGTGCCCCAGGGAAACTGCGCAACTATTCAATCAGAACTTGATAAGCTTTCAAAGTGGTGCAAAGACTGGAAACTTGCTTCAAATGTTCAAATATGTAAAATCTTATAAGTCACACAATAAAAACAACGTAGTACCTTGTGAGTAGAGCATCAACAGTTGCAGTCGGAATCCGTGAACTCAGACAAATACTTCAGTGAAATGCTTATTCAGACACTGGAAACTCCTGGATGGAATAACAACAATATTATAGAAAGGATAAACAGCTACTCAGCACATAAAGGAGATGCTGAGTCACAGACAGGCACAACAAGGAGACTGCTAAACATGGGAGCTTTCGGCTGAAAGGCCTCCTTCTGAAGTACACAACACACACACATATACAGCGTGTTTCAAAAATGACCGGTATATTTGAAACGGCAATAAAAACTAAACGAGCAGCGATAGAAATACACCGTTTGTTGCAATATGCTTGGGACAACAGTACATTTTCAGGCAGACAAACTTTCGAAATTACAGTAGTTACAATTTTCAACAACAGATGGCGCTGCAAGTGATGTGAAAGATATAGAAGACAACGCAGTCTGTGGGTGCGCCATTCTGTATGTCGTCTTTCTGCTGTAAGCGTGTGCTGTTCACAACGTGCAAGTGTGCCGTGGACAACATGGTTTATTCCTTAGAACAGAGGATTTTTCTGGTGTTGGAATTCCACCGCCTAGAACACAGTGTTGTTGCAACAAGACGAAGTTTTCAACGGAGGTTTAATGTAACCAAAGGACCGAAAAGCGATACAATAAAGGATCTGTTTGAAAAATTTCAACGGACTGGGAACGTGGCGGATGAACGTGCTGGAAAGGTAGGGCGACCGCGTACGGCAACCATAGAGGGCAACGCGCAGCAAGTGCAGCAGGGATCCAACAGCGGTACATCGCACGGCCGACGTCTTTAATTTCCTGAATGAATAGTTCGATGATCGTGTGACTGCTTTGGGCTATCCGAAACATACAGGAGACGGTGTGGATTGGCCTCCCTATTCGCCAGACATGAACCCCTGTGACTTCTTTCTGTGGGGACACTTGAAAGACCAGGTGTACCGCCAGAATCAAGAAACAATTGAACAGCTGAAGCAGTACATCTCATCTGCATGTGAAGCCATTCCGCCAGACACGTTGTCAAAGGTTTCGGGTAATTTCATTCAGAGACTACGCCATATTATTGCTACGCATGGTGGATATGTGGAAAATATCGTACTATAGAGTTTCCCAGACCGCAGCGCCATCTGTTGTTGAAAATTGTAACTACTGTAATTTCGAAAGTTTGTCTGCCTGAAAAGGTACTGTTGTCCCAAGCATATTGCAACAAACGGTGTATTTCTATCGCTGCTCGTTTAGTTTTTATTGCCGTTTGAAATATACCGGTCATTTTTGAAACACCCTGTATTAACGCAGGCACAACTCACACACACAAGACCACTGTCTCGCCACTGAGGCCGGCCCAAGTGAAATGCTTTGTAGAGAGAGATGAACACTTTGTAGAGATATGAACTGGAAGAATGATCACATAGGTACAGTCTTAGGTAAAGCAGATGGCAGACTTTGGTTTATTGGTAATATACTAGGTCACCCCTTTTCAAATATTAGAAAAGGGGTAAGACAAGGATGTGCTATCTCTCCTAATATATTCAAAGCTTACATTTAGGAAGCTGTAGATCAAGTTCAAGGAACTACTGAGGTGGGGATCAAAATTAATGGGCAGAATATAGACATGCTATGTTATGCAGATGATATTGCTATAGTCACAGAGACAACAGTAGATCAAGAGGAAGTCCTCAGAACAATGGAAAAAATTCTCTGCAATCAGTATGGAATAAGAATAAACAAGAAAAAGACTAAAGTGATGGTATGCAGTATAGGAACAGAATATGAACCTCTAAGAATGAGAATTGGAAGAGAGGAGCTGGAAGCGATAGAGGAATTTACTTACCTGAAAAGCAAAATCACAAGGGATGGCAGAAGCCAGAAAGAAATTGCAAGCAGAATATAAAAAGCCAAAATTGCATTTAACTGGAGAAGGAATTTACTTACCAGCAATAACATCAGTCTGAAAATAAGGAAACGTATCATGAAAGGTTTCGTTTGGAGTGTGGCCCTATAAGGACGTGAAACCTGGACAATTGGAAGAGAAGAGAGAAGACGGCTAGAGGCCCTGGAGATGTGGTGCTATAGAAGGATGATGAAGATCAGCTGTAGAGATAAATTAACAAATGAAGAGGTGCTTAGAAGAGTACAGGAAAACAGATCTCTGTGGAGGCACATCCAAACAAGAAGAGATAAACTTGTAGGGCACCTCTTACGACACAACAACGTCATTGAAACAATAGCAGAAGGAGCTATTGAGGGAAGGAATCAGCGGGGCAACCAAGGATATCATACATGGAACAGATCATGAATGACATTGGATGTAACACATATGTGGAAATGAAGAGGAAGGCAGTTAAAAGGGAGGAATCGCACTCTGCTGCAAACAAACCTCAGGGTTGAACACTAAAAGAAAGAAGACTCGGTCACTCATGCAGCTCACTCTAGAATATTGCTTAAATGTCTGGGGTCCATACCAAACAGGGGAAACAGGATATTAAAGTATAATGAGTAGGGCATCATAAATAATCACATATCATGTAGTAGCATATGTTGACATTACATGAGAAACAATTTCTTATGATTACAAAGCCTCAGCAACTTGACAAAATGTAGAGTACAAAATATAGTGGATTTTTCCCAAGTCTGTCATCTAGCATGATAAAAGTTACAAGTTTACATCCAACGTGGTTTCTGAAGAGGTTGCTGACTAGCACACTGATGGTATCCTTGTACCACCATGGGTCTACTCTGGCTGGCAAGGGGTGCAGCTTTTTCTAGCCAGCCATCCTCAACTCGCTAGTAGCTGCTTTCACTTCGAGCAACTAAATCACTCAGAGCGTTTCCATTTAGGTCTCTGCTATGGCTTGATAACTTTTTTCTCTCCTGGGATCTTTTCCTCGGTGAAGCCCTGTGAAAAGTATACTCCTAGTCAACAAAACAAAGACGTACGAGTTTTTTAAAAATGCAGTGTGGGTGACTGAGCACTCTCAAAGAATTCAGCTACACAATATATCAAAATTTCTATACTGAACTCTTTGGTTGCTCAACTACATAATATTTACAACATTTAGTGAAATCTTTAAGTTCATAATATCTTCCTTAAACTGAAAGATATTTCTAATAGGCCTGTAACACACTTGCTGTATTCGAAATACACATTAGTGCTGAATTACAGCATTCCAATGCCATTTCATAGAAACCACAGACACTGAAAAAACACTGGTATCTCCAAAAATGTGTGTTAAATTTTGAAAATACGCTTACTGAGAATGGTCTAAGCATTGACAAAATTATATTTACTGCACAGGCTTTATTTAGTGACTCTAAAATGAAACCACCACAAGCCATGAGGTCACTGCTAAGCCCTCAGAGAAGATGACCAACAGAGTGATTGGTTGGTTTGTTGGTTGGGGCAGGGAACCAACAGCGAGGTCTGGGTACCATAATCTAAGGTGGCAGAAACCAAGGGAGGAGCAACAGAAGCAGCACAGTTCAGTCAAAGGGAAAACAGGCATACAAAGAGGTAAGAGGAACACTGGGGCAGTAGGAAAAAGAAAGAATAGGAGGAGCAGAGGGGATGGCGAGACCAGTGGTACTTCAGAAATGCTACACACATTGGGGCACCAGCACCGCCACTGATCTTTCCCGATCCCAACACCATACCAAGACCATGACACAAAGAGAACACCACCAGGGGAAGCAGACATAAAAAAAGGGGAAACAAAATGGCACAGGAGACCTGACAAAGCATAGGGACAAATACAGGGGAGAACCTGGCAAGTGTGGGGGCTAGGTCAAAGCCTCCATAACTAATAATGACGGCTCCGACTCCTGGGAGAACAAACCACCATTGTGAAGAAACCCAAGGATAGATATAACCATGCAGGAGTTGTCCACTAACACCCGGGACAAGAAAGGTGGGAGGGTGTGTTTAGTCCCAGTAAAATATGAATCACCATGAGGAGGGATCCACAACTACAAAAGGGGAGGGGGGGGTTCATTGTGGGGTAAAAACCCATGGGTCAATCTAGTATGGCCAACACTAAGAGGCAGAAGATGATAGATTCCCACTGGGACTGGTGGAGGGAAGAATGCCACTTGGTGGAGTCTCCTTGATTGCAGGAGTCACAAGAGTTGGATCACAATTGAGCCAAAAGGGATTTGACATAAAGCTGCAAATTCGCCCCTGGAGGGGTTATAGAGAATGATGGATAGGTGGCTGCACCCCCTCCCTCCAGCCAAACAATCTTAAAGTTCTCTACCCAAAATACCCATGTGGCCAGAAACCCAAATGAAATCAACAGAATAAGCAGCATTGCCAAGATTGATGAAAAGGCCCTGGATGGCAGAGACCAAAGGTTCACAGGGGAAACACTGTGTGACAGGCCGAATGCCACTCATTGAGTCCGTACATACAAAATCTCAGGTGAAGGAGGACTGTTTAATAAAGCAGAGAACCCGACACATGGTCATCAATTCTGCAGTTAATACCCCACATGTGACAGGCAGGAGGTGGTGTTCCACACCAACAGAAAACGTGAAGGCACATCCCACAAGAGTGGGCGGAACAAACAACGGAACACCATTGGACTGGTGGAAGCTTTCGGACCCGGAAAGAGATCCATCCGAATCTGGGGTTGAGGAACTAACCAATGGGGAGGTCGGTTGAGACAGAATCTAGTGAAGAGGACAAGGAAGGGAAATGGTAACTGCAGCAGAGAGAAGAGAAGTGGAACCCAGCCAGTATACCGACCCGAGGGCAGGAAGCGGGCAGGCGATGTTCCAAAGCCGCAACAAGAATAGAATAAAAACGGTGAGCAGGGGAAGAGTGGAGTGATGGCACAGAAGACTAGGAGCTGGGACCACCAAACCAAAAGGGGAGGGATCCCAGCATCACCTAGAAGACTATCAACAGGGCTACTGTGAAAGACACAGGTGGCTACAAGGACACCATGATGGTTATAGTCCTGATGAGACAGAACTAATGACTGATAAAAGCAGAAGAGATTGAATGATCCATGCCTCAAGAGATGCAGGCAAGGAAGCCAAGGACACTGAGTTTATGAAAACAGTTGAAATGTAAGTAATATTTCCTTGAAAATTAATATGTGGTTCTCTGCAAATTGACTGCCACAAAATTTGAATAAAACACAGTACGTGCAGTTCAGGATTGCACAATAAATGAAACAAATGGTCCTATACTGTTAGGGTTTATACTGATAAGAACTTGAAATCACATTTTACAGAACACCTTAAATGTCTAACCTTTGCAACTTTTGTGTTACAGACTTATATCAAATTTTGGAATCATCATGAGAGGTCAGCACTAGCCAAACGAGTTGTTCACATTATATTCATTGGACTGTTGCCTGTAAACACATGCCACATCAGTGCTCTTGGGACAGAGCTGTGGATGTGACGTGGCTCTGTTGTTCCTGCATAGTGATCTGAGAAGATGGGGGGAGGGGGGGGGAGGAATCGAGATTCGAGCAGCGATTAAGTACTTCGTAAAGAAAAGTATGAAAGCAAAGGACATTCATGATGATTTCCAGAATACACTGGGGGACTCTGCTCCATCATATTCAACTGTTGCCAAGTGGACAAATGAATTTAAATTTGGTCAGGAGAGCTTACATGATGATCCGTGCAATGGTCAGTCAACATGTGTCATTACTTCAGAAATCATTGCAAAGTGTACAAAATGGTCATGGAGGATCGCCAATTGAAAGTGCGTGAAATTGCTTATTCTTGCCAGTTGTCATTTGAAAGGGTATATCACATTTTAACTGAAGAATTAGAAATGAAAAAATTATCTGCAAGATGGATGCTGCGACTACTGACGCTGGATCAACTTACACCCGCACACATGTCGTAGCCGTAGCAAAATTACACGAACTAAGGTATGAATTGTTGCCACAACCACCTCATTCACCTGATATGGCTCTGTCAGACTTCCATCTCCTCCCAAAGCTGAAAATTTTTCTTGGTGGACGAAGACCCATTTTAAATGAAGAATTGATGGCCAGAGTTGACAACTATTTTGCAGGCCTGGAGGAAATTCATTTTCAAGATGGGATCAAGGCACTGGAACATCGTTGGACCAAGTATACTAATCTACAAGGAGATTGAAAAATAAAAAACGTTTCAGTGATGTAAGTACTTTTTTCTATTCCATTCCGAGAACTTTTGAAATCACCCTTGTACTTTTCCTATTTTCATTCGCTAATATCTTACGGCATCATATTCTGGGGTAACTCGTCATTAAGGATAAAACTGTTCATTGCACAAAAGCACATAAAAATGATAATATGCTGCATTTACTCTACAACCTCTTGTCTACATCTTTTAACCAGGTGGGCATATTTATAAGAACATCACAATACATTTATTCCCCGTTGTTTGTTGTCAACTGTCTACCACAGTTTGAAAGCAACAGTAATGTTTATAATACACAATCTGATCGAAAGTATCCGGACACCTATTACTGTGTAATGTATCCAACAAATACTAGAGAATAAAGATTTTTTTTTCTTCTCTCTTTGATTATAAATTTTATTATTTTGTAACTGCTTACAGTAAACTGTATGTAGTCATTGGAACTAAGACAATGTTATGTCTTTGAAGTCATAAACAAAAGTTGAAGATTATGCTACATTCAATTTTTTTAATTACTTTCTTCTGCCTATACCGGAGCACATGTAACAAGAACTCAGCTTTTAAAGGGAACAATAAGAGTCTTTATGAACACAAAAGTTATTCAACTAATTTATCAACCAATAAGAGAAAAGGATTTCTAGTGGATAGAGGCAAGCTGAAAAAGTATGACTGATTGTCAAATCCAGGCCACATGGGAACAATGTAAGATTCGTTTTGATGGAGCATGATTAAATTACAGACTTTGAAGGACAACACAATGAAGTGGAAAAACATTGATCTTAACTGTTACCTGAAAAATCAGCAAATATAATTACTCCAGAAAGGACAATCTCTGCAAACATCAGCATTGTATAAAAATCATTGTAGAAAATTTTCATTGTTCTCTCAGTTCCTGTACAGGACATCTGAAACAGTTAATCGATTAGTTAAAGAACACCATAACAGTATAAGTGTACATTAATATGGTATGTGTCCACCCTTTGCCTTTATGATGAATTGACCTCAGGCTGAAAACAATTTCAATGAGGTGCCTGAATCTCTGTGGAGGAATGGCTGTCCATTCTTTTTCAAGAGCTAAAACCAAAGAAAGGAAGTGATTTTGGACACTGTAGCAAAATCATCAATCTAACTCATCCCAAAGGCGTTCCATCGGATTCAGGTTGGTACTCTGGGCAGGCCAGTCCATTCCAGGAATGTTATTGTCCACAAACCATTGCCTCACAGATATTGCCTTATTTCAGGGTACACTGTCATCTTGATACAAACAAACATCATCTCTGAACCGTTCACAGTACACAATGCTATAAAATATGTTCACATCCTTCCACATTTGGCTTTTTCTTATGTGGGATAGTGGGGCACACCAGAACAATAAAAAATGTCATAATATCGTAACATGACCTTCTCTGTACTTCACTGTTAGCAGTACACCTGGAGCACCCCAAGGTATGGCGTGATTTTATCACTCCAAATCACCTGTTTCGACTCATTCGCTATTAGTGTTGCTCTTTAAAACACCTCAAGTGTTGCTTAGCACTGCCTACAGAAATGTGTGGCTTATGAGGAGCTGCCTCAGTCATTTTTACGCCCTACGCCCAGTCACTGTGCTACATGGGACTGCTGGTAGCACTTTGAAATTCACAACTGATTCATTCCACTGATTTAATGTGATTTTTTTACAGGCACCCTCCACAATCCTCAACTGGCCCTGTCCATCAGTATTCAGATCTGCCTCGCCTTGGTTTAGTTGTGGTTATTCTTTTGCATTTCCACTTCACAATCACATCACCAACAGCTGACTTGGACAGCTTTACAAGGACTGAAGTGTCCCTGCTGGATTTGTTACTCAGGTGACATCCAATGACCGAGTTCTCCTGACTGACCTATTCTGATTTGCTACTGACAACACGATACTTTCTGCCTCTTTTTATATAGGCGGGTTTGCCTCTCATGACTTTTGTGATCTATTTCGCATTATGTACAGGTATCCAGATACTCTTGATCAGAAGGCATAAAATACTAGGAGAAATAATTTACACATAAATTATTGTATATACGGTATGTAAACGAAACAACGCCAAATAGAAATTTTATAAATAATCAGCATACTGCCACTTTTTAACTGAGACAGTGTACCCTGACTATAAAACTGGCTCATTGCACAACATAGTGGGGAAGTCAGAATTACGACCAATGGAATATGCAAATAACTACCTAGAAAGAAGGGCAGCATTAATTGTAACTGAACTGGAAATTTTGTCTAAAAGAAAGCAAACAAGCGCATCACGTCTCCAACAGAAGCAAAATATGTTCTTCAGCAACAGCTACAACAGATCACCCCTTATGAAGGAACTTCTTGAAGAAATTAAAATACTTGTGAAGACAGTTACTTTTTTTCAAAGGCCTATTGCAAAAGTGGAAGCATTGTTGACTGAAACACATATACATTTAACAAAACATTGTAATCCAATGGTACAGCCTTAAAAACATCAAACCATTCTTTATAGAGCCCAAGAAGCCCTGTAATCTTCATTAGAGGGCAAAAGATCAAAATGTGCCTACAGAAGATTCAGCCTACCTTTGAGAGAGGGTTCCTAGGTATGGCACTATGGATTTAAACCTCTATATATCACCTTCCTCATTCCAGTTACCCTTGTTGCAAATTAGGTTTTGTTTCTGAATAAGTAAATCAACTGCACCTGAAGAGGTCTGGATTTATCATACAACTCAGGGTTCTAGATATATTATATCAAATGGGCTACACCTGATTGGGTTTGTGAAGTGACTACAGTCAATGGTGTTGCAGCATGGAGTCACTATTCAACACTCCACCATTTGATAGATAGAGATTAACTGAGAGACGTAAACAATTGAATACTTTAGTGAAGGGAGACAAAAATATAATTGTCATGGGGGACTGGAATTCAATAGTAGGAAAAGGAAGAGAAGGAAAAGTAGTAGGTGAATATGGAATAGGGGTAAGGAATGGAAGAGGAAACTGACTGGCAGAATTTTGCACAGATCATAACTTAATCATAGCTAACACTTGGTTCAAGAATCATGAAAGAAGGTTTTATGCATGAAGAAGGCCTGGAGACACTGGAAGGTTTCAGACAGATTATATATTGGTAAGACAAAGATTTAGGAACCAGGTTTTAAATTGTAAGACATTTCCAAAGGCAGATGTAGACTCTGACCAAAATCTATTGGTTATGAACTGTAGATTAAAACAGAAAACCTGCAAAAAGATGGGAATTTATGGAAATGGGACCTGGACAAACTGAAAAAAAAAGAATAAAGGTTGTAGAGAGTTTCAGAAAGAGCATTAGGGAATGATTGACAAGAAGGAAATGGGAGATATGATACTGCGTGAAGAGTTTGACAGAGCACTGAAGGATCTGAGTCGAAACAAGACCCCGGGAGTAGACAATATTCCATTAAAACACTGATAGCTTTGGGAGAGTTAGCCCTGACAAAACTCTACCATCTGTTGACCAAGATGTTTGAAACAGATGAAATACCCTCCGACTTTAAGAAGAATATAATAATTCCAATCCCAAAGAAAGCAGGTGTTGACAGGTGTGAAAATTACCTAACTATCAGTTTAATAAGTCACGGCTGCAAAATACTAACACAAATGCTTGACAGACGAATGGAAAAACTGGTAGAAGCCGATCTCGGGGAAGATCAGTTTGGATTCCATAGAAATGTTGGAACACTGACCCTATGACTTATCTTAGAAAATAGATTAAGGAAAGGCAAACCTACGTTTCTAGCATTTCTAGACTTAGAGAAAGCTTTTGACAATACTGACTGGAATACTCTTTTTCAAATTCTGAAGGTGGAAGGGGTCAAATAAAGGGAGCACAAGGCTATTTACAATTTGCGCAGAAACCAGATGACAGTTATAAGATTCGAGGGGGATGAAAGGGAAGCAGTGGTTGGGAAGGAAGTGAGACTGAGTTGTAGCCTATCCCCAATGTTATTCAATCTGCACATTGAACAAGCAGTAAAGGGAACAAAAGAAAAATTTGGAGTAGGAATTAAAATCCATGGAGAAGAAATAAAAACTTTAAGGTTCGCCAATGACATTGCAATTCTGTCAGAGACAGCAAGGGACCTGGAACAGCAGTTGAACGGAATGGAGAGTGTCTTGAAAGGAGGATGTAAGATGCACATCAACAAAAGCAAAACGAGGATAATGGAATGTAGTCACATTAAGTTGGTTGATGGTGAGGGAATTATATTAGGAAATGAGTTTTGCTATTTGGGGAGCAAAATAACTGATGATGGTTGAAGTAGAGAGGATATACAATGTAGACTGGCAATGGGGAGGAAAGCGCTTCTGAAGAAGAGAAATTTGTTAACATCGAATATAGACTTAAGTGTCAGGAAGTCGTTCCTGAAAATATTTGTATGGAGTGTAGCCACGTATAGAAGTGAAACTTGAATGACACATAGTTTGGACAAGAAGAGAATAGAAGCTTTCGAAATGTGGTGCTACAGAAGAATGCTGAAGATTAGATGGGTAGATCACATAACTAATGAAGAGGTATTGAATAGAATTTGTAGCACAACTTAAGTAGAAGAAGGGATTGGTTGGTAGGACATGTTCTGAGGTGTCAAAATCGTAGAGGGAGACCAAGAGAAGAATACACTAAGCAGAATCAGAAGGATGTAGGTTGCAGTAGGTACTGGGAGGTGAAAAAGCTTGCACAGGATAGAATAGCATGGAGAGCTGCATCAAACCAGTCTGTGGACTGAAGACAACAACACATACAACACACAGTTGCAACAGATTATCTGAAAAATAACTTTCTGCAACTCTGATGGCCAAACAGGCTTCAACGCATCATGGACTCTGTCTGTATGAGAACCTATGAAAAACAGTTTATACTGGTAGTAGACAAAAATCTGACAATTGCTTTACAAGCAAAACTGAACAATACAGAATGTAATATAAAGGGATATTTTAACCCATCTAATGAAAGCCAGCTTGGCAAAGTGTTTACATTCAGTACACTTTACACCTATGCAAAAGTGTTTATAAATATCAATGTTCAATAGTGCTATTTAAGAAGCTGTTAATCGATTTTCTGTGGGTTGAGCAGCTGAAGTAAGATATAAAACTTGCCACGCAGTTAGAAAAGCTTGCCCACAAATAGAAGTTATATCTGTTGGATACGGGCAACACTGAAAAATTTGAGAATGGGTACTCATATGACTGTTCTTCTCACTTAAAATGGTAACTTAGACGAGCTGATAAAGAAGATTACAACACAAATATTTAAGAAATTACAAGGGTTCTTTGGTGTGTGTGGTAAAAACCAAGCAACCTATTACAGTGTCACTCTATATCCATAAAATCAACACAGGGGCTGCTGTGTGGTAGCCGGCCATAACAGAACCGCACATTTGGTGCCGTGTGGCTGCCAGCGGCCACAGCAGAACGGTACACTTCATGCCGTGTGGTCGCTTATGCATAATACTGTGTTTGTGGTGTGGCCTGGAACTGAAACCGATCACTAACTGTGTGGCAGTCAATGTGTTAATCCAGAAAGTTTCCGTTTTTTTGTTCCACTGGAAAAGGGATTTTATGAAACACCGCAAAATACCTATTCGTACCAATCATCACTTGTTTGATGCACATTTCTTCCCAGAAAGCTAAGAGTGTAACAAGTCAGTCACTGTTACGTATTTATAATATTATAGATACAAGCAAAGTTTAATTAATGCAGTTTTGCCATTGTGACTGCTGCAATTTGTAATGGTGCGTACTGATGAAAGCACATCTTTTTGCATGCCATTTTCAACTAGCATTTCAAACAATTCAAGAAACAAGCATGAAGTGCACCATTTCTGATTCTATCATCTCCTAAGTAACATATTAAGGTTTTACTGTAGGATAAACAAAAAGTGGGTATTAATTTGCTAATCGATGAACCAGTGTGTGTCTTTCACATTGCACTGGAGTGTGTGTTTGTTTTAAAACTTTGACAGTTTCAAACTCTATGCTGTACTGGTACTGAAACCCAGAACCTCACCTTTTGCAAGCATTACTCTTAGCTACTGGGCAACTGAGGCACAACCTGTCCTGACAGCTTTGGACTGCCCTCACTGCTACTTTTCAATCTTGACAGAAGAAGTGGGTTGCCAGGTTGTTTTGGGGGAAGAGACCAAACTGCAATGTCATCGGTCTCATCGGTTTAGGGAAGGACGGGGAAGGAATTCGGCCGTGCCCTTTCAAAGAAACCATCCCGACATTTGCCTGGAGTGATTTAGGGAAATCACGGAAAACCTAAATCAGGATGGCCAGACGTGGGATTGAACCGTCGTCCTCCCGAATGCGAGTCCAGTGTGCTAGCCACTGTGCCACTTCACTCGGTAAAGAAGTGGTTTAGACACATTTTAGGCTAAGCCACATCTGCGTGACATCTGTTCGAGCACTGCTAGTCCAACAAGGTATGCAGCACAACAAGTGTGATTTCTGGGTAAAAACATCATTGTTAAGGTAAGGAGGTTTAATGTACATTTATTTTTCTCTCCATTTCTACCATTTCCCTTTCCTCCATAGCTGCCTAGCTTTGTCTCTTCTCTGTTTCTGCTTCCGGTCTGCCCATCTCTTACAGATGTGTTATACAATTTAATGATATAAACGACTTAGATATTAAACCAATCAAAGCCTCATCACAAATATAGAGACACTGGTAAACAACCTATGTCGAATAAGTCAAATTATCAACTGTACTATTTATCCACATAAACAAATACACTTTCTTTTCTGGGACATATTACCCACAAATTAAATTAAAAATAGTTCCCAACACTCAGTTCTGACTAAGATTTTTGGGAGTAATGCGAATGCTAGAATTGTAAATCTCTTCCCAGATATTTCCAACTGGGACTCTCTTGTCCTCACCATTAGCCGTCCTTATATTTAGCTGAAAATTCTCTGACTCTGCAATGAGTCATTATTTGAACAGACCAGTGTCTGTATTTTAACAATATCCAATCACACAAATCAGTTTGAAAATATATGATATGGTAAGAATGGCACCATAGGGTGATGGGGTTTCGGGTTCCACTAAACAGGTCAGGAGACCATTACACACAGGAGGTAGCTACACACATAGCAGGGGCTGTTAGGTGTGGACTGGGTGGTTTTTAGGCTGCAGCGTCTCGGGGAAACACAAAAAAGGGTACATTCTCAAAGGGTGCAGTTCAAACACAGGCACAACATAGATCAAGGAACCATTGGCAAAACAGTTGTAAATTATTGTAACTGTGTTGGGAAAGTACCAGAGCTCTAAGTGCTAATTGAAACCATTGATGCTCAAATCGTTGTAGGCTCTGAAAGCTGACTGCACCCCAAGATGAGTTTATCTGAAACTTTTTTGAAGGACCTAATAGTGTTCAGAAAGGAGAGGCTAAATACAGTTGGCGGTGGCATGTTTGTTGCTGTAAGGAGTAGTTTATCTTGCAGCAAAATTGAAATAGATGGTTCCTGTGAGGTAGTATGGGTAGAGGTCATTCTTGGCAACTGAAATAAAATAAGAACTAGATCCTTTTACAGACCTGCAAACTCACATCATACAATTGCTGAAAGGTTCAAAGAAAACTTGAGTCTAATTTCAAACACATGCCCAACTTGTACAATTATAGTTGGTGGTGACTTAAATTTACATTGAATATGTTAACAAAAATACGTGTTTAAATCTGGAGATATGCATAAAATGTCATCCAAAACTGTGCTAAATTCATTCTCTGAAAATTATTTTGAGCAATTATATCTTGAGCCGACTCGAATAGTAAATGGTTGTGAAAACACACTTGACCTCTTAGCAACAAATAAGTCTGAGCTAATAAGAATCGTCAAAACAGATACTGGGATTAGTAAACACAGGGTTGTCATAGCGAGACTGAATACAGTAACTCCCAAATCCCCCAAAAATAAACGAAAAATATATCTATTCAGTATAGCAGATAAAAATTCGTCTTCCACCACCCTGAGAGACAATCTCCCGTCTTCCAAATTAAAAATGTAAGTGTAGCTTTGCAATTAACAATCCCATGCAACCGCTCGCTCGAAGAAAGATCCATACCCAAAGACTGGAAAGTTGTGCTGGGCACACCAATAGTCAAGAAAGGCAATAAGAGTAATCCACTAAATTACAGGCCCATATCATTAATGTTAATACGCAGCAGGATTTTGGAACACTTACTGTGTTTGAACATTATGAATTACCTCGATGACTCGAGGAGAATGGTCTACTGACAGTCAACACAGATCAAGAAAACATCGTTCTTGTGAAACACAAATAGTTCTTTACTCACACAAAGTGTTGAATGCTACTAACAAGGGATTTCAAATTGATTCCGCATTTCTCGATTTGCAGAAGGCTTTTCACACCGTACCTCATGAAAGTTGTGCTTATGGAATATCATCTCAGCTTTGTGACTATATTTGTGATTCCTGTCAGGGAAGTCACCATTCATAGTAATAGACAGATAGTCATCGATTAAAACAGAAGTGATTTCTGCATTCCTCAGGGTAGTGTCATAGGCCCTCTGCTTTTCCTTATCTGCATAAATGATTTAGGAGATAATTTGAGCAACTGTCTTAGATTGTTTGCAGACAATGCTGCTGTTTATTGTCTAGTAAAGTCATCAGAAGATCAAAACAAATCGCAAAACGATTTAGATAAGATATCTGTATGGTTTGAAAACTGCTAACTGACACTAAATAGTGACAAGTGTGAGGTAATTCACATGACTGCTAAAAGGAATCCGTTAAACTTTGCTAGCATGACAAATCAATCAATCTAAAGGCTGTAAAAATTCAGCTAAATACCTAGGAATTACGATTACAAACAATTTAAATTGGAAAGAACACATTGAAACGTTGTGGGGAAGGTGAACCAAAAACTGCATTTCACTGGCAGAACACTTTGAAGATGTAACATATCTACCAAGGGGACATTCTACATACACTTGTCCATCCTCTTTCGGAGTATTGCTGCACAGTGAGGGATTCTTACCGCATAGGGTTAATGGAGTACACTAAGAGAATTCAAAGATGATGATGATTAGTTTGTGGGGTGCTCAACTGCACGGTTATCAGTGCCTGTACAAATTCCCAACTTTTGCTCAGTCCAGTCTCACCACTTTCATGAATGATGATGAAATGATGAACATAACACAAACACCCAGCCATCTCAAGGCAGGTGAAAATCCCTGACCCCGCCAGGAATTGAACCCGGGACCCTGTGCTCAGGAAGTGAGAACACGACTGCGAGACAATGAGCTGCAGTCAGAGTGCAAAGAGGAAAGCAAGTTTTGTATTATTAAGAAACAGGGGAGAGTGTGTCATGGAGATGATGTAGGATTCAGGGAAAACATCATTAAAACAAAGGTGTTTCTCATTGTAAAGGATCTTCTCATAAAAATTCAATAATCAACTTTCTCCTCTGAATGTCAAAATATTTCATTGATTCAACCTACATTGGGAGAAATGATCATTTTAATAAAACAACGGAAATCAGACCTTGCACAGAAAGATAATAGGTGTTCATTTTTTCTGTGCACTGTTTGAGTGTGGAACTACAGACAATTATTGTGAAGGTGGTTCAATGAACCCTCTGCCAGGCACTTAAGTGTGATTTGCAGAGTTTGCATGTAGATGTTGATGTAGCTGAATTGCTCTCTTTGAAGCTTGAGAAATACAGTCATGTTTTCAGCTGCCACACCTGAATCATTTTCTGAACAGGCTCTGGGATAATTTGCAAAGTGCTATATAGCACAAAATGCACGCAAAAAATACAGGGTGTTACAAAAAGGTACAGTCAAACTTTCAGGAAACATTCCTCACACACAAAGAAAGGAAATATGTTACGTGAACATGTGTCTGGAAATGCTTACTTTCCATGTTAGAGCTCATTTTATTACATCTCTTCAAATCACATTAATCATGGAATGGAAACAGACAGCAACAGAATGTACCAGCATGACTTCAAACACTTTGTTACAGGAAATGTTCAAAATGTCCTCCATTAGCGAGGACACATGCATCCACCCTTCATTGCATGGAATCCCTGATGCGCTGATGCAGCCGTCCACAATACGAGCACGAAGAGTCTCTACATTTGGTACCGGGGTTGCGTAGACAAGAGCTTTCAAATGCCCCCATAAATGAAAGTCAAGAGGATTGAGGTCAGGAGAGCGTGGAGGCCATGGAATTGGTCCGCCTCTACCAATCCATCGGTCAACGAATCTGTGGTTGAGAAGTGTACGAACACTTCGACTGAAATGTACAGGATCTCCATCGCGCATGAACCACATGTTGTGTCGTACTTGTAAAGGCACATGTTCTAGCAGCACAGGCAGAGAATCCCGTATGAAGTCATGATAACATGCTCCATTGAGCATAGGTGGAAGAACATGGGGCCCAATCAAGACATCACCAACAATGCCTGCCCAAACGTTCACAGAAAATCTGTGTTGATGACATGATTGCACAATTGCGTGCGAATTCTCGTCAGCCCACACATGTTGATTGTGAAAATTTACAATTTGATCACGTTGGAATGAAGCCTCATCTGTAAAGAGAACATTTGCACTGAAATGAGGATTGACACATTGTTGGATGAACCGTTCGCAGATGTGTACCCGTGGAGGCCAATCAGCTGCTGATAGTGCCTGCACACACTGTACATGGTACGGAAACAACTGGTTCTCCCATAGCACTCTCCATACAGTGACGTGGTTAACGTTACCTTGCACAGCAGCAACTTCTCTGACACTGACATTAGGGTTATCGTCAACTGCATGAAGAATTGCCTATTCCATTTCAAGTGTCCTCGTCGTTCTAGGTCTTCCCCCGTCGCAAGTCATAGGCTGGAATGTTCCGTGCTCCCTAAGATGCCGATCAATTGCTTTGAACGTCTTCCTGTAGGGACACCTTCGTTTTGGAAATCTGTCTCGATCCAAACATACCGCGCCACGGCTATTGCCCCGTGCTAATCCATACATCAAATGGGCATCTGTCAACTCCGCATTTGTAAACATTGCACTGACTGCAAAACCACGTTCGTGATGAACACTAACCTGTTGATGCTACGTACTGATGTGCTTGATGCTAATAATGTAGAGCAATGAGTCTCATGCCAACACAAGCACCGAAGTCAACATTACCTTCCTTCAATTGGGAAAACTGGCGGTGAATCGAGGAAGTACAGTACATACTGACGAAACTAAAATGAGCTCTAACAAGGAAATTAAGCATTTTCGCACACATGTCCACATAACATATTTTCTTTATTTGTGTGTGAGGAATGTTTCCTGAAAGTTTGGCCATACCTTTTTGTAACACCCGGTATATGGTTTCATGTCACAGTTCAGGTTAAGTAGACTGGTCATGCAGTGAGATCACAAGGAAACAGATTCATTGATACTATGGTAGAAGAATCCCTGGAAACAAGAAAACCTCCAGAATCAGCAAGAATGAGATTATATGAAAAATTATCTAATTTGTTTGAAAATTGTTACTAAAGGGAAAGAACATTGTGAAAGGAGATGAGTTTGGCAAAAGATAGCTAAAATAACAACAAAGACATCAAAGACATTACATAACTTTTTACTAGCAATAATACATCACAGTTTTGCACAACTTGTCTGACAAACTAACATCAGCTAATAATTAATAAAAGATTTCATAAATATTGGAAAAGTCTTAGTACTAAATACAAAACAATTCTTAACAGAGAAAAAATTTTTAATCCTTGTTCATGAGCAGTGTAGTAACAATGCACAGACAGACCACATTAAAAAAACTTCTCTCTATAAATATTTTGGTAATGAACGGTGAAAAGGAGGTAGGCAAAGCTGAATTCATTAGTTTCAATTCATGCTTCATCGTCATCATCGCCATCATCCTCATCGTCATTGTCATCAACGTCATCCTCATCATCATCGTCCTCATCATCATCTAGTTCTTCAGATTCATCATTTGATGTTCCAGAATTATTATCCATCAGCTTGACACTATCCGCTACAAAACAAAACAAAAAATGTATTTCATCATTAAAATGACTCAACAAGAAAAGAAAGAATAAAAACAAGACAACAGTTTCACTTACGCAAAATTTCGTTTCTTAGGACCTGAGTCACAAGATTATTAATGATTTCACGACACTGGGCATCAATTCCTTTCGGCATCCAACCCGTTCTCTCGTGACATTTGGCATCAGCTGGTGGCTCAGGCAACTTTTCAAGCATTGCCTGAATTTGTGGTACATGGAGATCACAGTACTAAAAGAAAAAGAATTCTATAAAAGCTAAGGAATAATCTGCCAGGCACTTGAATGTGATTTACAGATTATCCATGTAGATGTAAAAAAAAAAAAAAAAGCCAAGTCCCATTAGAGGGTACAGTACCTGATAGAACATTTGTCGTGATGGAGGAAGCATACCAGGTCTGAAAATATAGACATTTTCATTTGATGCCGCGAAGTTAGATCTACTAGTGGTTTCTCTGGAAGGACCAGCATCTTTTGTAATTATTGCTACTCTTGGTCGACTAGCAGGAGTGGACTTGTATGGCAACAGGTAGTTGCAGTAACTTCTTTTGGCCTTCACTTTGGTTTTCAGCCCACCTAAATAAAATAAAAGGTGAATGTAGGAAAGCAAATATATAAGATTTCATTATATAAAAAATGTGCAGATTTTATTTTTACCAAAGGCTCTCAATCTATAGTCCAGTGTCTGGTATTTGCGAGATCCTGGGTCCTGTCTTGGATCATATCCAAATCTAACCCACATTACTCTCCATGGACCCGTAACAAAATAGTATGCAACAGCTGGTAGTAAGTACTTCATCTGATCAACTGTAAACTTTGTGATGTATATAAGAGCATTTTTTGACCACACTGGTCGCTCGTTGAATAACTGAAAGTCAGAAATACATAATGATTTTCACAGCAAAGCATCAGATTCGCAGTGAAGCTCAAGAGCAGCAATGGTAGTGTTCATGCTAAATACTGGTAGTTGTCAATGTTACAGTCGCACGAGGAATTGTTGCAGACTGGGCAGCTTTTGCTGTTATAATGGATACGCAGTGAACACGAAATTTTGCGCTCTTGAACTTTAATGGTCTATCCAAAAGCGACAGTAGTTATTTCCATTCAGATACATTCATTTGCTACAAAGCATAAATTATATATCTGGGTACATCACTTACATAACATAATGAAGACAAAAGTTGTAGATTTTGCAATAAGAAGCTACAAAATGTAAAAAACCATTGCCTCTTAAAGGTTTCTTGTTGTATTGGTTAATGAAACACTGAAATGCATAAATAAAGATGTACTGTTGTCAAGTGAAGCTCTCACATAAAGCATAACACAGCATTTGAAAATTTACAAGCCACAAATGTGAATAATTCATAATAGATACATATTTCTCAGCAACGGAGATCTAAAAAATAAAAATGCAAAAAAATTGCCGAAGTATAATTTGTCATTCAGTAAGATTCTTCATCATGTAGTTGTTTCACACTTATAATCAGAGACAGCAGCACCATCGAGATTTTCTCAAGCAGTCTCAGCCAAGAATACACACATGCACACCCACAACTATATAAGAACATGCACATGTACATGTGCGCACAAACACACACTTCTAATGTATTTACACTTTAGAGTTACCTGTTATAGAGGAAACGTGTTTCAAAAACATTTCTCTTATTGAAAGATTACCCTTCTATTGCTCAACTATCTTTGCTTTGCTTCTTCATGTCACCTTCCTTGCTTGTTGCATTAACATTTAGGATGAAACAACAACTAAAGATAGCCCAAACAACTGTTAATCCAATTTCGTGCACTGATGGTGGAAAGCAACTTGGCAGAGTGCATACAACATTTGTATCCATTCTACACAATTCAATTTTGATGTGGATTGATATCAAAAGGACATCACTATAGAGACACTCTTATTCTTCCTTATTAGAGAACTTGGTATGAGAACGAACTCAGGAATATTCAGCACATTTTCACAGAAACAGAGACATGCCTCTATAACTTTCAACAACAGCTTTTTATTTTCCTTCCTCAGAACAAGAACAAGTAGTTAAACACATCTTTACATTAAAAATCAGAATGCTCACAAAAAGCATCAAGACGTCTCCTAGCTCACAATGGTTTAGGCTTAGTGAGACAGTAATTTAAAACATTGGGAAATGTGCTAATCACTGAAAGACTGAGATAATCCTTTACAATAAACCACAGAAGTCCTCTTCTCTCACATTCGTTTAATATACACATGGAATGCCCCTGCATGGTGTACTATTATTTACTGTTCTCTATGGTAATAAAATGGTGACAGAATGGGGAAAGGGCACTCCCTAGTAGGCAAAGCTGGATTCCACGAAAATCTTAAAAATTCTGAAAATTGCTGTTATACAAGGTTCACTCCAAAAGAAATGCACACTATTTTTTAAATACATCTTTTATTCTACACATTTGAAAGTTTTACAGTGTGTATATACATCCTTTAGGAACAATATTTTCTCTTCTCCACATAATTTCCATCCCTCTCAACTGCCTAAAGCCATCTTGGAACCAGCGCCTGTATACCCACATGGTAAAATTCTGGACCAACCTGTTGGAGCCACTGTTTGGCAGCATGCACAAGGGAGTCATCATCTTCAAACCTTGTTCCATGAAGAGAGTATTTCAGTTTCCCAAAGAAATGATAGTCACGTGGAGCCAGGTCAGGACTGTAAGGCAGGTGTTTCAGTGTTGTCCACCCGAGTTTTGCGATCTTTTCCAAGGTTTTTTGGCTGACATTTGGCTGTCATTGTCGTGCAACAGCAAAACATCCTGCTTTTGCCGATGTGGTCGAACACGACTCAGTCGAGCTTGAAGTTTCTTCAGTGTCATCACATATGCATCAGAATTTATGGTGGTTCCACTTGGCATGATGTCCACAAGCAAGAGTCCTTCAGAATCGAAAAACACCGTAGCCATAACTTTTCCAGCAGAAGGTGTGGTTTTGAATATTTTTTTTTTTTTTTCTTGGGTGAATTTCCATGATGCCACTCCATTGATTGCCTCTTCGTCTCTGGTGAAAAATTATGGAGCCATGTTTCATCACCTGCCACAATTCATCCAAGAAATTCATCTCCACCATTCTCGTATTGTTCCAAAAGTTTGCTTCATGCTGTTTTTCTAGTTTCTTTGTAAGCCACTGTCAACATGCTGGGAACCCACCTGGCACAAACTATTTTTAATGCCGACACTTTCAGTATTCTGCAAACACTTCCTTCCCCTTTCCCAATGTAGCATGACAATTCGTTCACTGTGATGCGTCTGTCAGCAGTTGCTAATTTGTTAACTATCTGCACATTGTCTGGAGTGTGTGCAGTACGAGGCCTGCCGCTGCGAGAACAATCCTCAATATTGCCTTGCCCGCTTTCATCATGTAACCTGCTTGCCTACCGACTAACTGTAATGCAATTGGCTGCAGCATCTCCATACACCTTTTTCAACCTCTTGTGGATGTTTCCCACTGTCCCGTTTTCACAGCACAGGCATTTTATGACAGCACGGTGCTTCTGACAAACGTCAAGTGTAGCAGCCATCTTGAAGACATGCTGTGACGGGGCCACTCACGGAAACAGTTTGAACTAAGTTTTAAAACAAGCTAGAAGGATCTAACTACACACTGTAAAACTTTCACACATGCAGAATGAAAAATTGCATTTTGGAGTGAGCCTCATACCAAAATACTCCCATCATATAGGTACTCATTCTGTTTGACATTCCAAAATCCTTGCACCATATCAAGATGATAATCTAGTAGCATAAGAATTACTAAAAGACAGCAGTGACTGATGCCAACAAACGAACTCATTACATCAACAAAAGAAAACCCACCAAAAGGAAACCAGCCTATGCCTTTTTGCAAGCAAGAGTGATAATTTGAACTGTAGTTGCAATGAGGGATCTTAGACAATTATCAACTGCAAGAAAGTTACTCACTTATAACTAACTATAAAAGTTCACATCACTACATCTTCTAAGCACACCAAAATACCATCAAAAACAGAGTAAATAATACCGAGCACTTCCCTAGGATAATTAGACTAAAGTAAAATGAACTGAAAACAACATATCACAAAATCAATGCATTCTGATACCTTCCTCCCAAGACCAGACAGAACTGCTAAAGAAAACATGCCTGCACACTTACTGAGCCAGCTGAGAAGTGTCTAAAGCACCCCTGCTAGTGAAATGGCTACCATCTTTGTCAGGGCTTGTCCCTTCTCATGTCATGTCTCAAACAACACGAACTAGAGAAATGTCCTCTCCTAGTTAAAAAACCAGTGGGAGAGATTTGTTGAGTTTAAACTGCCCAACCAAGTCTCTTGCCCTTGCCTAGCTCCTCTGTGCTGGTTAGGGCCCATTTCCTTCTCTATCTCCTACATTTTCTTTTTCAAATACCCACACCATCATCCAACAGCACTCACTCATTGACTACAGGATAAAGGGAAAACAGCCACAGGAGAAAGTAAAATAAAACAAATAGTTTGGTCCATCATTTTTCCAGCAGTTTAACATTCTTGCTAGGATGACAACTAGCATGGCAGGCTCAAAGGCACAACAAATATGACGCAAAGTGACAAAAATAAATCAAGTTACATGAAATGAACCAATAGATTCATTTCATTATGTTTTATTTTGAAATGTTCTTGGGTTTTCAGCTGGGTGGTGTCATTCAAACGGTGCGGTACTTCAGCAAATCGATTTGCTGCCATCTTCAGGTGGAGGTGGCCCAAATAACCGATTGTCTTCCACTGGGTGTTGTATTATGTAGCCACCCCCCCCCCCCCCCCCCCATTTCTGCTGGCATAGATCATGGACACGCCAGTGCCCAGTTGCAACTCTGGTGACGAGGTGGTGGGTTAATTGCACTGGTAGGACCTGAGCCACGGTGCTCAGTCTGTGAATGTCGCTGCCAAATTCATGTCACTGCTGGAGTGAAGGCATTTCCAGCTGGTGCAGTTCCAGCTCTTTAGTTGGTGTGGCATGAATGAGTCTGCCCACAGACTGCAGTTGTACTTTGAGCACACTCAAGGCAGGATTCCAGGCTTTAATTACTTGGGAACTGCTGTCTTCATTAATTAGTTCCTCAAGTAATCAGATCTAAACAATTTTTTTAAAAAAACAGTCCCAGAATCTTCTGGCCTGCTTTAACCACTTGTTCCCACCGCAATTCAGTCATTTGGAGATACAGTGTTCTGTGAAAGCTGATTTTGTCGGTTCTTCTTTATCCATGTGACACATATACTCTGTGCACCTTTCCTCCACAGTCCAACAGATTGGTCTATGTACCTTTTCCCACATTGGCACAGCATCGGACGAGGTTCATTCCTGGTTTTCAGGGCCATAACTTGTTCTTTACAGGCCTCAAGACAACTTTTGTCTTTGGTGGCGAATGAAATATACACTATACACATTTCCAGAGTAATCTCCCAGGTTTCGCTGATGTGTTACTGGTGTACAGTATAAATGTCATCAGAATAGAGGCTGCTTCAGTTTTATGGCTCACTTGATCTTGTGGTGGTTGTAACCATTCTTTCAGAAAACTATCTGTAGGTGCTGCAACTCCACTGCTAAACTACCTTGGTAAGAAATTTCGTAAGCTCTGTGCACTGGTGTACTAAGGACCACCTGTAACTTCTCACTGTGAGATATGCCAGTATAAAAATCTGTACTCATTAATTTATGGTAAATGTTACATCCTAGTGTGCCACCTGGTCTTCACATGTCTAGCAAGCCCAGGAAAGGAGTTGGTGCTTTTCTTCTATCTCCATCATAAACATATAAACCTGATGTTTTTGTGCAGAGAATTCAGATGATAAACATCTTGTAGATGCTATCTTCCACATGGCCAGATAAGAGAGATGCCATCCAAATATCCGAAGCAATACAAAGATCTGCAGACCACAGAGTCAGTAGTCTCTTTGTCAGATGCCTTCATAAACATATCAGCTACCACTGGTTATAATGGACAACTCATCCCCACTCCGAGGATATGTTCGTAGTAATTACCATCAAACAGCAAGCAGTAGAAGCTAGAATCAATTCAAAAGAGTTTCCTTAGTGACAACCTACACATCTTCCCTGTAAGGTTAAGAGCATCTCTTAAAAGGTACCTTAGTAAAGAGAGAAATCATGTCAATGTTCACCAAGAGGTTTTCTTGGTTTAATTAGAAGTCCTGAGGCTACTGAATAAATGGGCTGAATGTTTAGTGTGGTGCTCACATTTGCCAATAGAGGGGTTTAGCTTCGCTGATAGGCATTGTGCCTGCTCTTACATTGGTGCAACGATGTTGCTTATGATGGGACAGAGGGGCAGTCCCTCTTTATGGACTTAGGTAATCCCTAAATTCTAGAAGTGCAGCAGTTATCTGGGTAAGTCTGGTGATCTTTCTCTTCTCACAGCTGGTTGCATCATCATCTAATATCCTCCTGGCATCAACCTATTGTAGGTTGCACATCATCTACTTATACACTTCAAGCAGGAGGAGGACTGTCTACTGGAAGGATGACTGTCTCAGCAACTTCTTGGAGACATATAAGCACTTTCCTCTCCTTCTGCAGAGGTTTTTCTATGGTGAAATGGCCCTCATATTTGTAACGCATGCTCCATGACATATTCGCTCTGCTGCATCCCACTGAATAAAAGACCAACTTGTTCCACAGTATTGATAAAATTGGCTACTGTTGGTATTGTCAGCATTAGCACAAAATTTAGTCCTGTCCCAGGTCGTGATCAAGTTGCATTGTCAACTGTTTTCTCTGTACAATTCACGACCCAGGATCCCACAAAACCAGGAATCTGCTGCATCCTTCACTGTACCAATGTGGAAAAATGTACATAAGCCAAATGAGCCAAACCACAGAGGGAACATGCATCGAGCACTGACATCACACAGATAAAGAACAACCAACAAAGACAGATGTCACAAAGACCATTTCCGAGCTTCGTGGTACCAATTTGTTAAAACGCGACAACCAATTCTGAGACTCCATTTTAAAAGAATCTGTAGAGATTTAATTACACGATGAATTAATAAATAAAGAAAACAGTTTGCAACCCAGGCTTGAGTGTGCTCAAGGCACAGCAGCACTCTGTGGGAAGAATGTCCAGCCCTATAATGTTCAGCATGGGAAATAGTTTTATCATGCTTAAATTATGCACAGTATGTATTGCCATCTTAAATAAGACTGATCCTCAATTATTCAAAATTTGCTGAGAAAGTCACAGCTGATTGCTACAAAGAAAGAAAGCTTCTACTATTCTGTACAGAGCACAAGAAAAAAAGTTTATCATCATCGTCATCATTTAAGACTGATTATGCCTTTCAGCGATCAATCTGGAGTCCCCCTTATAAAATTTCTCCACGATCCGCTATTCAGTGCTAACATCGGTGCCTCTTCTGATGTTAAGCTTATTGCTTCAAAATCATTCTTAACCGAATCCAGGTACCTTCTCCTTGGTCTACCCCGACTACTCCTACTCTCTACTGCTGAACCCATGAGTCTCTTGGGTAACCTTGCTTCTCCCATGCATGTAACATGACCCCACCATCTAAGCCTGTTCGCCCTGACTGCTACATCTATAGAATTCATTCCCAGTTTTTCTTTGATTTCCTCATTGTGGGCACCCTCCTGCCATTGTTCCCATCTACTAGTACCAGCAATCATCCTAGCTACTTTCATATCTGTAACCTCAACCTTATTGATAAGGTAACCTGAATCCACCCAGCTTTCGCTCCCATACAACAAAGTTGGTCAAAAGACTGAACGGTGCACAGATAACTTAGTCTTGGTACTGACTTCCTTCTTGCAGAAGAGAGTAGATCGTAGCTCAGCGCTCACTGCATTAACTTTGCTACACCTCACTTCCAGTTCTTTCACTATGTTGCCATCCTGTGAGAATATGCCTCTTAAGTACTTGAAGCCATCCACCTGTTCTAACTTTGTTCCTCCTATTTGGCACTCAATCCATTTTATCTCTTTCCCGCTGACATTACTTTTGTTTCGGAGACGCTAATCTTCATATTATAGTCCTTACGTTTCTGATCTAGCTCTGAAATATTACTTTGCAAACTTTCAATCGAATCTGCCGTCACAACTACCGTATTTACTCGAATCTAAGCCGCTCTTTTTTTCCGGTTTTGTAATCCAAAAAACTGCCTGTGACTTAGAATCGAGTGCAAAGTAAGAGGAAGTTCTGAAAAATGTTGGTAGGTGCCGCCACAACTAAATTCTAGCGTCGAATATATATAGCGCTACCCAGGCATGCTTTGCAGGTACAATGATAAATACTGGTGCAAAAACTTCTGCTTCAGTAAATAAATTAAAAAAAAAAGTGGAAGAGGAGCTTTTTTCTCCACCCTGAGTTTTGACCACTGCATTTTCATTTTCATACATTATCCAACGAAGTAAATACAAATTCCATATTGTTCATCTTCGAATGTAGCAGCATTTCTATGTACTACGAAAATCCGACTGGCAAGACTGTTTGGGATTTTTGTCAATACGGCCAACTCTATGTTCTGAATACTTTCCTACCTGTGACAAGAGATGGTTGCTAATAGGAACTTTTATGAATTGTGAATCACATGCAGTATTCTCTTCACCAAAAGAATAATAGGAATATAAACATTTTGCCATGAATTCTTTCGTGTTTGGTGCTATCTCATTTAAATCCTGTCTGCCTAATAAACTACGAAACTAGAGTGAGACAACAGCAAACGCAGAAGAATATACATATCATGGGATGTTTATATTTGTGTTATTCTTATGCCTAATAGAGATACAGTCAGAAATGAAGCACGGCAATTGACTAGATTTTTAAATCTAAGATGACTCTAATTTCTGCGCAGAATGCAATGTACTAAAGAGGCGACTGCAAAGATTTTCAAACATAGAAAATTTTTCGCTAAACTCTCGTTCAGAACATCTTCTATCATACGCAGTCTATTATTCGGTTCTTGTTGATCATTATCAAAGAAAGCAGCAGCATAAGTAACAACAAATAAGTCTCTTGCCATTGTTTAGCTAATGAAACGATTCCTCTCCCTCTCTCTCTCTCTTTTTTGTAAGCGGCGGTAGCGCGTTCAAAAGCAATCCATGCTGCGAGTGGCTCATTATCAGAATGCGACAAACAATGCAGGACACAGTACAATAAGTATTTTCAGCTTAGAGTGACGTAAACACCTATAACAAAGAGAACGACACTTACCAGATCAAAGAAAAATAAGAAATCAATTCAAACCAGACAAAGCACGTGGAAAAGGGAGGGTACCCGTATAAATACGGATGAGCACCTGACGCCTGGTAAGCTTAACTGCTAAGCATAGGACTCTAACCAAACTACTGTAGCTGTATCGTCATTCATTCGACCTAAATTGTGTGTCATGTTAAAATGCACCAACTTTATGTTTCGATTTGGAGGTGCGACCTAAAACTTTTCTCTCCCTTTGAATTTCGAGTCTCAAATTTCAGGTGCGGCTTAGATTCGGGAAATTTTTTCTCTTGATTTCGAGTCTCATTTATCAGGTGCGGCTTAGATTCGAGTAAATACAGTAAGTCATCCGCATATGCGAGACTGCTTATTTTGTGTTCACATATCTTAATCTCACCCAGCCAGTCTATTGATTTCAACATATGATCCATAAACAATATGAACAACAGTGGAGACAGATTGCAGCCTTGTCTTACCCCTGAAACTACTCTGAACCATGAACTCAATTTACCATCAACTCTAACTGCTGCCTGACTATCTATGTGAAGACATTTAACTGCTCGCAAAAGTTTGCCTCCTATTCCATAATCTCAGGGTTCCTCTTCAAAATGACATACGTATAATATATGTACAATGTTTGGTTCTTGTGCAATAAATAACTGAAAGTGTTTCCAGGCTTTATGTACACCCTGTACATCAAATTTAACTGTTATGATTGTCACCTCCCTATGGAACAAAAAGCAACCTCAGCCATTTTCATACTGTGCATTAACAGCATGACAATCAGAGCACAATGCTGCAGAGGCTGTGACTGTACACGATTTTTGAAATAAAAACTAATAAAAATTACATAACTACAGCATCATTAAGAAAAACATTGATGGCTGTTAATACATTTGAATATCTTAAAGTTTCATTTAACATATCTTAGACATAAGATATGTAATACATAAGTAGAACCTACTTCCAAGAGCGAAACATCAGTGTACATGTGCTACGGCTTCTGACCAATCATTGTTTTAGTGTTTGTTTACATCAGGTTTATTCTTATGATGAACGGATTATAGCTCCATTATTATTAGGAAACATAACCAGAATCAAATCAATCTACTTTCCTTTAGTAAAAAGGACATATATTTTTCAAGGGCCCACACAGTCCATAATATTTCTGCAATTGTAATGTCATAATAGATCAGATACTTTGAAATATGACTGCTAGCCGACACGGCATTACTGGCAGTGGTGAAGGCAACACTGCTGTTGCTGGATGGATGACAAACAAGCCATCAATTGCAAGATCCATGATTCACTAGTTGCAGCCAGTCCAGTGAGAATCAAAGAATCATCTTCACCATGCCCAGTTATCTTGCTAGACAACAGCGAGTGTGACCTGTAAGTACCAATGTTCTGAAGACAATCAAATTATCTAATACGATGATGACATCACCAATCTGATATTATCAGGAGAGTAACAGTGGACATCAACAGCTGGATATTTCCAGCTTCAGTACGTGGGCATGATGAAAAAGGGATTAATGAAACCAAATGCCTCATCTAAAGAGAAAGTAAGAACAACAAAAATGTTGGGGAGGTGGGGTGAACCTTGCTGATCCCTCCTATTCACTGAATAATCAATGGAAAGTTTCCATAATGAACACCAAAACCTGACATTAGAAAAAGAAAGTGTAGGTTACATCGAGCAGCACAAGGCTAGGACAAGAATGCCAAAGTCTAGAGGTCACATTGGAACACCACCCTCTTGGCATAGGTTCTCAGCTCATCTGATATGCCTGTTCTACATACATTTTAACTCATTATTGGAATACCCTTTTAACAGCCTAATGCATCACCAAAATGGCAGGGTAAAAACTATGTAATCACTGAAAATAAAATCTCATTAGGGTTAGTGAGACTATACAGAGCACTGAGTAAGTATAAAAGCACACTCTAGAGCTGGTTTAAGGAACTCTAGAACTGTAAGGAGCTATACAAATATACAACAGCGCGAGGTGATAACCTTACTTGAAACATGTTCCCAAATGTCAGTGCTGGAATCAAATACCAGCTCCAGAGTGGAGTTTTTTCTTTCCTTATAATTTTTTCACACTCACTGACCCTAAGTGGCATATTCCACGGGCAGCCTATATGGGTACATGTGTCATTTAGCGATGGTGGCACTTCTATTACCAAAGGCTGATGAAAAAGACAAATGGTCGCATTCTTCCTGACCACCTAGACTGCTTTGGAGTGTTAAGCTCCTTCAAGAAGGATGATGAGGGCCATCTTTCTCATGTTTTGCAGAGTGAAAGACTTGCTGCATAGAGTGCAACGAGCCTGAAACTCTGACAGCTTGTGGACCTCGATGCCCTCGAACCTCCAGCCACTCAGCAATGGATTTCACCTTGCCTGGTTCTGATCTACAACCTGAACACTGCCAGGCCTGCCACAGGACTGCAGACAGAAATTTGTTTGTTGACAATGCTCCCACAGCAAGCAAACATTAGTGTGCCTTCGAATGTTGTAAGTCAAACTTGAGCTAGTGGACAAATAGTGGTCACATCAAAGGGGAATACACCAGAGTTGCGGAAAGCCTTGCAAGGTGCAAGGGCTTTAATTAAATTTACAATTTACCTCCACATTAGCAGCCCACACACGAGTGGATTTTCCTGACGGGCCATGGATATATCTGGCAGATTCCTAGAAACTTGCACTCCTGATATCTGCGTTTGTCAATGCCTGACCTTGAAACTGTACCTGCACTTCTCTGCACTGGCAATATGGCCTGCCAGCCAGTTTCACACACTTGCAGACCTTGTGTCAGGCCACACTCAGTCAGGAAGCCAGCCACTGCCTGTACACTGGTTTCCATTGCTCTCACAGCATTGTGCCCATGTTGGCTACACTGCAATCCTTCTTACATGATTTTAAGGAAATTATTCATTAAAAAGTTGGTTGTATTAGTTATAGCTTTATATGTCAGTTTCATGATAAAGTGCCAATCATTTCATTAATGGTCATAGTTATTATAATATTTCACACACATTTAACACAAGGAGTGAAATTTGAATTTGTTGCAATGAAAAATATGGGTCACTTTGAATTTGCATTTGGCGTAATTGATACCGTATACTGCTGCATATGAAATTTAGCTTATACACATATTTCTTCTTTAAACTTGAGAGGACATCAGTATCTAATTCAAATCTCAAGAAAACAGACTGCACATAGTGTGTTCAGATCCCCTCATATGAGAATGAAATATTCACAAAGACCCTCATGTCTCAAATGGTTCGAGGTATCGAAATGAATTTGTGGTAAATGACAGCATGGAAAGAGGAGAGTATTTTTATAATTATAAACACATGGAACTTCCTTGTCTACCATGATATATGAGTAACCGCACACATTCGCAATGGAACACTGTAGTTTTGTAAGAGTCATCAACAGCTGGTGAAACGAAAATTAATGTGGCTTCACAACAAGATAAGTGAAGAAAGTACACGTTTATATTTATATTGAGAATATAATTTTTCATAAGCTTTTGACCTGTATTGTCCTCAGTTCCTCATTTAATAAACCACCGTTTCAGGATTCTGTCATAACTGCAACTGCTTTAGGGTGTTTAGCAAGTCTGCTTTGTTTTGCCAAAAGAAGCAAATTTTAACATGCCAACAAGAGAAATGTCGGTGTTACTCAAAATTTACCACTGATAAATCAGTGTTTTTCAGGTGACATATGTAATGAAGGGGCTACACCAATGACCACATCGAAAAATTTATAGATTTGCCCGTGAAATACTTCATTTGTGAAAATTGACAAATGAACATTACACAAACAAGAACGTAAAAAATAGGGCATACAAAGAGATGGATGAGACATTTCTAGACGGTATTCCAACTGTGAACCCCAATACTATAAAAACTAAGCTATAAAATTTGAAATGAAGTTTCAGAAAAATATCTTTTTTTGCATGACCTTATTGCCTATATCTGTGGATCTAATAAGTTGTTAATCTTATTTTGATAGTTGGCAACATTCAAAACAACCTTCACATTTCTGTTGTTGGTGGGGACAATTTTAAGACTATCATCCTCACTCAGGCATTTTATGGTGTTCCTTGCACCCACAGTGAAATTACTTTTTTGATGCTTTGCATGAGCCAGTACTCTTACAGCTTCTATACGGATTTCCATGGGAAATGCCTAAAAAAAAAATCTGCAAGCAGTCCTCATTTAAATGAAAATTGGACATAACATATCATCAGTAACATCAACATCTTTTGTAACATTTTTGTAAAGAACTGCTTTTATACATAGAAAGCAAGCCAGAGTGTAAATATGTTTCATTACACACCACTGATGATACTTTATTTCAATAAAATGAAATGCATTTGATGACAAAAGTTTGTACTTTCTTTTAGTTGCAAAGATGGATTTAAAATACCTTCAACAATTTTAGAAATAAGCTCAGAAAGATGTATGTCTTTCGAAAGAAGGGTAAAAGAGTGAATGAGTTGCAGAAACAAACACTATAGTGGATGCCAACAAAATGTTGCTTGTACTTAGTTCATTATTGTACACTGTTGCCCATTGTGCTATGTCCATTATTTTACAGGTATTGTGCAATTGTTTCTTCAAGACATATATGAGTACACAGCGTCAAACAGGCAGTAACTGCCACAAGCTTCTTCCCAGCACTGTCCGTACCTTTCCTCGAATATATAAACTTGTTTCAAAGTGTGAAAATTCTCTACAATCAATAAAATGCCTATAAAACACTCCATTGTACAAGGTACTTGCAGTGAGACACAGTCACAACTCCTGAAATCTGTTGCTCCAGGAGCATACACCACAGTCCCGGGTCAGTGGTCAAATCATAAAAATCTGCCACTTTACACCACACATGAATGGACCTGGCCTGCAGGCAGAGCATAGAGACTAGATCTGATGGGCAGGGTCTGAAATTTAGTGAGAAATAATGGACCTCAGACTGGTGGCCTTGATCTGTCAGAGATACCTGCAATACTGGTGAGTGGTTCGGGCGCATTGCAGATATCTGCTCGCGCGTGGCCAACTATTTGTGCCCCTTGTCATGAGCCACTGACAGCGTGTCAATAAATTGAGACTGTGGTGATTAGTACATACCTCTCTTAACTTGTGCGAATACTATGAAATTTGAACAAACTACTACTCAATGTTTCCCTGCTGCTCTCGTCAATAGGTGCTCAGCTAGCTCTGAGCAGTAAGCAGCATTGACTGCAAGCTGAGGGGAGCAGTGGGGAGGGGAGAAGCAATACAAAGGATGGTGTAGGGAGAGGGCACATGGCACACAACAGCTGAGCCCAATCAGTGAAACACTTGGTGTCTCCATAAACAAATCATTTCGTATGTTGAGCCAAAAACGAGATATCCCAGTTTTAATTTCCCAAACATTTCCCTGACACATTTGAAATTCCCCGATTTCCAGAACTTGTGGCAACCCTGGTGAGGAAACAATACATTGTTCAAGTCAGGCGAAGAGAAACTGAAATAAACATGATATTAACGTCCTCCCCATTGTAATCTCATCCATGTTTGAAACTGATTAATAATTTACCACATGCAAAACTGAAATGCAGAAAATAATTACTTAAATAAAAATGAATTTTTAATATTTTTCAAATTCTGAAGGTGGCAGAGGTAAAATTAAGGGAGCGAAAGGCTATTTACAATTTGTACAGGGCCATGAAACACAGCAGAAGGTTGGAAATTACAAAGTAATGCTGAAATATACCAAAATATAGAATATAAATAAAACAGAAAGAAACTTCCACATGGGAAAAATATATTAAAAACAAAGATTCCAAGACTTACCAAGCGGGAAAGCGCCGGCAGACAGGCACAGGATGGATATGTGTGTGTGTGTGTGTGTGTGTGTGTGTGCGCGCGAGTGTACACCTGTCCTTTTTTTCCCCTAAGGGAAGTCTTTCCGCTCCCGGGATTGGAATGACTCCTTACCCTCTCCCTTAAAACCCACATCCTTTCATTTTTCCCTCTCCTTCCCTCTTTCCTGACGAAGCAACTGCCAGTTGCGAAAGCTCGTAATTCTGTGTGTGTGTTTGTGTGTTTTGTTCATGTGCCTGTCTGCCGGCGCTTTCCCGCTTGGTAAGTCTTGGAATCTTTGTTTTTAAAATATAGAATATATATTACAAATGTAATGGGAAAAAGAAGACCCATGTTTTTTGGACATTTATTTCGGATGCAAGGCAGTAGACTACCTAATAGGACTTCCAAATATTTGTAGAGTAAGAAGTCCATAACAAGCTAACAAGCTCCTTCAATGGGTTAAGAAAGGGTTTAGAAAGAGACAATATAGAAACAGGAATCTTGATGCTGCTAGAAGAGTACGATGGCGTGAGATGGTAGAAAATGCAAACTTCACACATTCAGGTAAAAAGGCATGGAGCCTTATGCGTAAGCTCGGCAGAGCCTCCAACAAACCTGGGCAGAAACCTGGTATTTCAGGTAATCAAATCGCTAACCATATAGTTGAAACATCTAGATCAGCCCATGACAGACAACATACTTCTAAAATGAAACAAGAACTCACCCCTCTAAAAGCTCAGTATCCAATTTCTCTTCACCATTTTCACTGACTGTATAGGATGAGGCTTTGAAACAAACTAAACATGATTAAGCACATGGTCTGAATAATATGCAGCCAGAATTTCTTATAAATACGGGTAAGGGTGGAAAAAAAAATGGCTGGTCCGCTTCTTCTCCAACATCCTAGATAGTGGATCACTGCCCAGTGAGCTAAAGAGAATAAAAATAGTGGAAATTTTGAAGCCAGGTAAACCAGCTGGCCACCCATAGAGTTTCAGACCAATTTCCCTTTTGAGCTGTACTTATAAACTCTTGGAGAGGCTCATCTGTAACATAATTAGCAGCTTCACACTGGAACTTATCTCAGCTGGGCTAGCAGGTTTCAGGCCTCAGCGAAGGTGCTGCGACCGGGTACAGGCCTTAACAACTTTCATAGACGCAGGTTTTCAAGAAAATGTGAAGACATCTTGTCACGTTCGTAGAGATACGTGCGCCGTATGACACAATCCAGAGAGAAGGGATGATACACAAATTACTAAAAACAATCTGACGTCGAAAAACTGTAACTCTCATCAACACCATGATAAAAAATTGATGTTTCGATGCTTACTTGGGAGAAAATGTGAGCAAGGAGAGGAAATTAAGTAATGGTCTACCACAGGGCTCCCTCTTAGCCCCCTATTATTCAACTTGTATATCTGGACTCTCCTCAATACCAGGTCGACAATATTCTGCTACGCAGACGATGTTGCTCTTGCTTGTAGAACCAAGGATCCTGGACGAGCGGAGACAGTTCTCACACAAGATCTAGCCGTTACGAGTGCCATTTTAGAAAGCGGCGGCTTACACCTGGTACAAGTAAAATTGAAGTATATACGTTCCATTTGACAAACAATCAAGCTAATGCAGATCTCAGAGTGAAATTTAACAGAAACACTCTTGGCCGTAACAAGTACCCTAAGTGCCTTGGTGCCACCCTTGACTGTACCCTTTCATATAGAAAGCATATTGAAAATACTGTTGCCAAGATAAAAACTCATAACACTATTATTCAAAAATTGTATGGAATGCGTGGGGAGCTTCAGCAGATTCCTTGCGCACTTCACCCATTGCACTGGTCTTCTCAGCATCCAAGTATTGTGTCCCAGTGTGGCTAAACAGCTGCGACATCAACTTGATTGGTTGAACCACACTATGCGGTTAATAATTGGGGCAATCTGACCAGCACCAAATTATTGGCTTCCTCTGCTGAGCAACATCTATCCACCCGCAATCCGCAGAAGTGAGGCCTTGCTTACAGAATACCACAAGCGGTAGGAGAACCTGGAATTACCCATAAAGGAAGACGTACCAAGCTTTTGACAAAATAGACTCCATTCAAGAAAACCACCATTACGGCAAGCAGAAGAGCTGGATGCAAGTACTACTGGTGTGAGAAGCCTGTGGAACCAAAGCTGTCAACTTACTGAAAATCCTGAAGAGCGTAAGCGATTCTGAAAATACAATTGTGTTACTGCTGGCACAGAACTCGACAGGAAATTGGGTCATAAGGAACAGAGCTCACACTGGGCATGGGTGACGTGCAGACTCTCTTTACAAATGGCGTGCGACGAAGTCTCCATTTTGTGACTGTGAGACTCCGAAACAGACAATCAAGCATGTTAAAGACGAATTTCCCTTGCGTTCCTAACAGGGAAGTTGGAGCGACCTCATGAAAGCTGATGATATGGCTCTTATCTGGATTAGGAATCTAGATATTGACATTTAGTTAGTTTTGTATGAAGTTTTGTATTTTCATATTCCTGTTGTACATACTGTTACTAATGCTATATACCTGCAATTTTGAACTACGTGTGAACCATATGAATAAATAAATAAAAATGAAGAGATAAACAACAGAGAAACCTTTAGGGAAAAGGCAGGATAGCTAAAAAGACTGGTTCAAAAAGGTCTGAAAACAGAAAGAAGAAACACAGAGAACAGATGAAAGTATACTGGCAGGAAAGAACAGAGAATGAAGAATTGGAATGTGGTCCTCAGATGGCCTATTCACAGCTTTTTTAAAAGAGAGAGAGAGAGAGAGAGAGAGAGAGAGAGAGAGAGAGAGAGAGAGAGAGAGAGAGAGAGATGGAAGGAAGGAATCTGGACTGACAGTCTTGGTATATTCACAAATGGAGCTGTGATACAAAGCATCTTCTTAAAGCAACTGGCACAGAACCATTCCAGAGTTGCAATCCAGAAAACTTCTACATGTTCTCGTATCATCAGACATTTAATTGATTGGGGAGTAAGTATATAGAATCTGGGAAAAATAATGATATTGAAAATGTTAAATTTCAAACTTTTACACCTGAACCATCTTTGACCCTATACCAATATATTACCAAATATCTCAGCACACAATGCCTTATAGCAGCTGGCATACTGGCCGATCAACACCTCAGTACTCTCTAAATACATAATACAAGTGTCCACAAACTTAGTTCAAACAAATTTCCAAGAATTGAGTTTAAGAGTTTAAACTTCAGATCTTCTTCACCTTTGTAATGTATGTATAATTTATGCCTGATTCCAATCCCACACTGTAAATATACACACACTGCCACTTGCTGAGTAGCTGACTGTGGTGTTCATCTTCCAGATATTTTCACAGAAGCCGAAAGGAAATAAAGATAAGGGCTGTATTGCAAGTATAAATGTACCTCTTGCATTTTTCTGTAATGTTCTCCAGTTAAGAATTTGAGTTGTAAACATTTCACAGCAACTTCACGAGGTCTCTTTGGTACCTTCGTGATGTCATATGTAACAAAAATGGCATGACCTGATCTTCTGCGTCTTGTTCTTCCTATTATATTATGAGGTACATTTGCATCATCACTAGTCTCCTTCCGGTACAGGTATGACTGAAAAGAAAAAGAGAATCACATTTCAACATAAAAAATTAGTAAGAGTACATTTTGCTACCCATTAGATAAAAAATAATGGCCACTGTAATCAAATCAACTTCATATACAGTAATCCAAGTACAGGAATACCATAAGATTTTCCACTAACTGATTTAATTCATGACAATATGATCATTGTAAAGTTTACAAAATATTCCATTTCTGCATAGCAAATAGTTTTTCAGTCTCAGGGTCAGTCATTTATAATTCAAGCAACAGAGAACTTACACAACAGAGGGAGTAGAACATTAAATATGTGAACACACACTTAAAAAAAAGACTTCCAAACAAAATGTCAAAGGAATTATTCCTCCTATATCTGATGAGTATTTAAATGACTGATTACTTACAGAATGTTCCTGTGAATCTTTAAACTTGCACTAGTTCCACTAATATAAGCAGATGGTCCCACAAATCTTAAGTTGAACAATACCTGCGATTTACCAGTGATCAGAAGAGCACCTAGTACATCATTGTTAACTGTCATAACTACAACCATTTTTCTTCAAACTTTTAATTTGTAATTTTTCAGCTGAAGATCGTAGCATTTGGACTGTTCCTCAGTTACTCTCCTCAAAACAAACATAAGCATGCAACTTGACTTTTCCTCAGTCATCAGATTTTATTATTATGAGTGTAAATGAAATGAGACTACTTTCCCATTCCTATCTGAAATTCCTTCCTCATGTCAACATCCTCTGAAGAGGTCATTTTGGCTTGAATTTTCAACTTTCTGGACTTAATACTGTTACGTCTATACCCAATTCCAGTAACAAACTGCCCTTAATAAATTAGTACAAATGAGTTAAATTTCACATTAATAGACTAGCCGATTTATATTAGCAACTAAAGTGGATAATCTGTTTAATACTTATTCAACTTTGAAATTTCTTGATGTGAACTGTCCAATCATGTTGACCCCATATTCTTGAAAACTTACCTCTCCCCTATTTCTGGAAAGCTACAATGTTTATTCATTATTATCATCTATAATGAGAGCTCTACTTGAGAGCAAACCAAAGTAGCCTACCGTTAGTAATATTTCATTCAAAGTAATTTGTTTATAATTAACTAAAATATAATTTAAATTGTTGTGCAGAAAATTCATTGAAATCATATGTGAAGTTAAGTAAACATTTCCAAATTGAATATTAGAACATGTAGGGTAGGCAACCTGTGGCCTGTTTTTTGAGACATGTAAACAAATTATCTCATGACTTTTAATTGTTATTTTGTAAATCTCAAATTCGATAACACATTCAACTGTTTTGTTTTATATAAAATGAAGCAACACATGAGCCATGGGATCTGCCTGCCTGCATTTTTATCTTTTGGAAGTGGTTTATGTGAGAGTCTTTCAGAGGCTGTCAGACGGCCAATGCATATTCCACCTATGTACTTGGCGATCAGTCACAATACATGACAATAAAAACATTAGACTTTGTGTTTTATTTCAAAATTACTACTACAGTGTTGCAAGGATTTATGACTTTCTGAAGCAACAACCCCCAAGGATATCAAAGTTGAGTACCTCATTAGACTGAACAGCTAAATTGCTGTGTGAACTTTCATTAATTGTGACTGAAATGTTCTAGTTTCACTTGTCTTTGTACTTGTGAATGGCGAAGGCTCAAATTATTAAGTTGCTCTGATGGTATAATTGAGAATTCACTATTACCACTTTCCAACTACAGACAGAACTTGAGATACCGTATATTTTTCTTGCTCAGCATCAGTGGTAATTTAAGTGCTTCCCTCCTCTCAATATTACAGGTGACATTTTAATAAGGAGTGGATGTTGGTATTCTGGAAAGCAGCAAAAATGTTCATTTGAAGCAAAGAAGTTCTGATGGCATAGTCTATCTTGAACATTTTCAAAGATAGAACTTGTATTATACACATTAGTATAATTTTTTGCAGTTCATACCTTGTTCACTTACTCAGTTTTTCTCCAAACACCTGACATTGCTATGAAATCACACAAATTAATATGCAATTAATAGTTTATTGGAACTGTATGAGCATGATTGGTTGTGAGCACATAAGTGTGAACAGTTACATATGCCACTAATTGGGCTTACAGCTACATGTTACAGGAGCTGCCGCCAGAGGCAATTCACCAGATTCTGCACAAATGTTAAGAATGCGGCAGGTCCCTGGTCATAAAGAACACTATTCTGGCCTCTCAAGATAAAATGGCCTAACAAATGCATACACCAGGCAAGCATTGTCAACCCAAGACTTGATGAAACTGGAGCGAATGACTATAAAGTTTATTTCAGTCAGATCCAAAATTTATTATTGGTTATACCATTTTCAACTGTCCAGTCAATATCAAAAGACTGTAAATATTGTCTAGGTACTGATAATGACTAGACAGTCAAAACTGGTATAATCGCTAAATAATTTTATCAGCATTGACTGAAGCACACTTAAAAATGAAAACTAATGTGTTCACTGATGCTCTCAGCCAAAAAATATTTCCAATACAAGAATACAGCAGATGATTTCTGTCTGCACATCATGTCTTGTGACTGATGAACTTTAAAATGTTTAATGTAGTGAGATCTGTGCTTTCAGATTCCTCAGATGTGACAACTAGATAAATTCATTTCAAAAAGAAATATATAAATAAATGGGGATCAGAAACATTAAAATTTAAAATGGTGTCCCTTATTCAATTTCAGGAGGGTTCAAAACATGACATAAATAATTAAAATGAACACAAATATTTTTTCAGTAAAAAAAATGTTTCACTATTGTTTTGACAAATATTTTTTAAAAACTAGGATAGCACACTAACTTTCATAAAAGATATTATGAAGGCACGCCATAAACCGTGAAAGATTACATATGCTATAAAAGATATTGGGTAATGTTATTTTACAGTGCAATAGGAGCCTTAATGCTCGGAAAATCTCTTCCACAACAAAACAAGCTGTTAACAGGGAATATGGTTACCCTTAACAGCCACAACTCTGAACGTGTCCTTGGTGGAGCCTGATGGGATACATTTCACTTCCCTAATGCATCTCAGGCATGTTCGATAGGATTCAGATCTGGGAACCTTGATGGCCACCCTATGCAACGAGTATTTTCATCTTCAAGAAAATCATGAACCAGAGCAGTTCTATCCAGACGGATGTTACCATCCATAAAGATGAAGTCTGGACCAAGTTCAGCTCGTAAAAGGTGAACATGTAGTAACTGTGCCTCATCTCTTTACCTCTGAGGGTTTACAGTATTCCTCCGATCACCAATGAAGATGTGCAGGATCGTACGGCCATTCAACATTGTGCCTCCCACACCATGTTGCCACCACCACCAAACTGGTCCCTTTCCACAGTGTTCCTGGAGTTTTATTGGCAATCAGGTTATCTCCAGAGTCATTTGCAACAAGAATCTTTTGTAAACTAAAGTGGGATTCATCTGTGAAGAGCACATTCCTCCATCCATTCATAGACACCATTTTGATGTTGCTGACTCCATGAAACACATGAGCAGTCTGCTCTGGAGTGAGCAAATTACACATACCCAGACTCCTGGCAAACAGTCTTGCAGTACTGAGCCACCAATACACAGTGTGCCACTAAACAGCAACTCCTGAGGCAACTGCAAGCTCTGCAGCTAGTCTTGCTGGTCTACTCCAATATCGTCAGGCAGTTATGGCCAGATATTGGTCCTACTTTGGAGTGGTTATTCTTGTGCGACTTGTACTGGCCTATAACTAACATCTCCTGTGCCTTGAAATCATCAACAAAGTCTCAAAATGACAATTTGTGGCACATCCAAGAATAATGAGATTTTGCTCTCTCTCTCTGATATGCTTTCAGGTAGCCAAGTATTCTATCCTGCAAAACAGGGTCCAGAATGGCGTCTTTATGCCATTATGTTGTCAGCTGCACCAAGAGACTATACTCTGCTCATTATAAATGAGCAAACAAGACTGAGACAAGAGTGGTCTGTAGTAATGTTTTTGTTTATCTTCCAGTTACGTCGCTATTCACATTGAATTTCCTAACAATTTCCAAAAAGAAATGTCCCAGGCCTCTAGTTCCAATTGCCATTCATGTTCAGAGACTGTTAATTCACGTCGTGCGATCACAATAACATAAGAAAGCTTACCGCTTGAAGTAACTGAGAACAAATGACACCTCCACCAGTGTACCGCCATTTTATACTTTACGTATGCAATACTATCGCCATCAGTATATGTGCTTATCAGTATCCCATGACTTATGTCATTTCAGGGTGCTCCTTTCCTACACAGCATGAACAAGTAGGGATGTAGGTAAATATTTATGATGATGTTTAGTGACTGCTCATATTTTCATTTTTGTGTTCTTGTTTTCAAGCCTATGCTTAAGTTTTGGTCATTAGTGTATAATAATTATTAAGCAGGGTCATGCTTAAAACACAACACTGAGGGACATTATTCTCTTAGATTAAATGATCTGATGGGACATCATCAACTTAATATTTAATGAATGAAAAATGCCACTATATTATTATTTTTTATTAATGACGACTTGTGTCACTCTGTTTGGCAGAGCACCTTTAGATCATTGCTTGAAAAATGAAAAAAGAGGAGTAATAACAAAAAATTAGGTAAGGTTAATATTGTAAATAGTGCCATTAGTGGTACTGCAAATTATGTTAACATTATGAACTTATTCATACCTGCTACTGCAAGTTGCAATTTAGTCAATAGTGGCAAGAAAGATGTAAAACTGGTGAAAAAATATAGAGGATGCAATGGGGAAAATGCCTAGTCAGCCATGTGACTTGGGCACAAGTCAATGGCCAGTGCATCAATTTCATGTCATTTTCACCACTAACATAAAACTACACCTTGCAGCATCAGCCACAAATAGGTTCAAAATGTTTTCATATTATTTATAGTCTCATTCAATATATTATTTACTGATTACACTTTGATAATTTTTTATTTTGTCACCCCTCAATTCCTCTTTCCACTTTAGCCTTGAAGATGATCGCTAGTCAGATTAGAATTGGTTATCAGTAACAAAAAAAGTTTTGTGATTCAATACACCAATGGAGAACACAGTTGTCTGATACCCGCTAATTACGAAACTTTATATTTAACGTAACATGGGTGCAAGTAAAACCATATTAAGATGGAAAGATGTCCCTCGAAATGCTAAATATGGAGCTGTTCAAGGATATTACCTCTCTAAGTTGTATTATAAGCCATCTCCAGATGGGAAAAAAGGATACTTACTATATACTGATGTGAGAAAAGTCATGGGATACCTCCTAATGTTGTGATGGACCTCCTTTTGCCCAGTGTAGTGCAGCAACTTAATGTGGCATGGGCTCAACAAGTCATTAGAAGTCCCCAGCAGAAATATTGAGCCACTCTGGCTCTATAGCCAACTATAACTGTGAAGGTGTTGCAAGTGCAGATCTTTGTGTAGAAACCGACCTCTTGATTATGTCTCCTAAATGTTTGATTGGATTCATGTCAGGTGATCTGTGTGGCCAAATGATTCGCTTGAACTGTCCAGAATGTTCTTCAAACCAATTGCAAACAATTGTGACCAGGTGACAATTTCATCACTGTCTGAGAAAACTGAAGTCCATGAATGGTTGCAAATGGTCTCCAAGTAGCCGAACATACCTATTTCCAGTCAATGATCTGATCAGTTGGACCAGAGGTTCATGTTCATTCCATGTAATCACAGAGCACACCATCATGAAGCCACCACCAGCTTACACAATGCCTTGTCGACAACTTGCGTACATGGCTTCGTGAGGTTTGCGTCACACTCAAACCCTATCATCAGCTCCTACCAACTGAAATTGGGACTCATTTGACCAGACAATGGCTTTCCACATATCTGGTATCAAACTGATATAGCCACAAGCCCAGGAAACACACTGCAGGTGATGTCATGCTGCTAGCAAAGGCACTTGCATCGGTCATCTGCTGCCACAGCGTGCTGCCAACTTTCGCCACATTGTCCTAATGGCTACATTCATAATATATCCCACATTGATTTCTCTGGTTATTTCATGCAGTGTTGCTTGTGTGTTAGCACTGATAGCTCTATGCAAATGCCCCTGCTGTCAGTCATTAAGTGTAGGCTGTCATCCATTGCATTGTCAACGATGATAGTTAATGCCTGAAATTTGGTAACTTCAGCACACTCCACACTTTGGATCTGAGAATATTGAATTTCCTAATGATTTCCTAAAAGAAATGTTCCATGCGTGTAGCTCCAATTGCCATCCCATATTTAAAGTCTGTTAATTCCTGTCGTGTGGTCATAGTCACGTTGGAAACCTATTCACATGACTAAACCAAGTAAAAATGACTGCTCTACCAATGCACTGCCCTTTTGTTCCTTGTGTACTACCACCAACAGTATATGTGCCTGTTGACTTTAGTAACTTCAGTGTATGGTAGGGGCCTATTCTTAGGCATATTGTGTGGTCTCTATCCATCAACGTGATTGTAATGACATTCACAGTAACTTTTCAGATCCCTTCTGTTGGCCCAAACTACTACTACTACTACTACTACTACTGTATCTCCAGTGGCACACACTTCCATTGACCAACGGTCATTTTCCTGTTCTGTGAAGTAATAGTATGCAATGGGTGGTGCACTGACCTCACAAAGATTCCTTCATGAAGTCTGGCTGCTCACTAGGGTGCACAATCCCATCGATTTCCATGTTCCCTGGTATCCTGCAGATGAGAAATTTTTTGTCTTATTCACATCTCACTCACTCATACATACATCAGAGTCAGTACTGCATTGAACACTGTTAATTCATTTAGAAGGTGGCATTGCCACCGAACAGCTAAACAGCTGACTGACTGCCTGTCCTTACTTGGACCTATTGATATAAATGGATTTAAAATGGTGGTGTTGGCCTGTAACTGATAAAATACACTGTAATAATATAACCTGAAGTACAAAATTTCTTGCACTCTGTCAAGCTTCAAGACTTTTAAAACCTCTCTAAAACCAAGGAGGGCATTCATCCCAATTCTTGGTTAAAATTGCATGACCACTGTATCTTGAAATGTAAGGCGCTCCCTTGTTCAAGTCCCTTATAGTCTAATCGCTTTGTACAGCTGACTAAGAAATATTCAACTAGTGTAAGATCAATGACATTATAGTTTGAGACTGCAGCAATTTCTTCACAATATAAGTATATCACATCACCAGGGAGTTCCACTGAGTGCACAGTGGTAGTTCACAAGCTTCTGTCCTTATGCAAGGTAACGTGATTGTTCTAAAGCCTTTAGATGTCAACCTAGAGCTCTTTGTATAGGTGCTATCACACATTTTTCAATGCGAAGTTTATTCTAATGCATAGATTGTGCTGCCAGAGCACATGCCCAGCATTCCCACAATAGTGCTGCCAAACATGTAGCACCTCCAATAAATTTTTGGCACTGCCAGGAAAAATCGCAACACTGCCATAGTGGATACAAGATGGCAGCAGGAGCAAAGGAAGTCGTAACGTCACTGCAACATCTGACAGCCAGACATCTACATCTACATCTACATGACTACTCTGCAATTCACATTTAAGTGCTTGGCAGAGGGTTCATCGAACCACAATCATACTATCTCTCTACTATTCCACTCCCGAACAGCGAGCGGGAAAAACGAACACCTAAACCTTTCTGTTCGAGCTCTGATTTCTCTTATTTTATTTTGATGATCATTCCTACCTATGTAGGTTGGGCTCAACAAAATATTTTCGCATTCGGAAGAGAAAGTTGGTGACTGAAATTTCGTAAAAAGGTCTCGCCGCGACGAAAAACGTCTATGCTGTAATGACTTCCATCCCAACTCGTGTATCATATCTGCCACACTCTCTCCCCTATAACGCGATAATACAAAATGAGCTGCCCTTTTTTGCACCCTTTCGATGTCCTCTGTCAATCCCACCTGGTAAGGATCCCACACCGTGCAGCAATATTCTAACAGAGGATGAACGAGTGTAGCGTAAGCTGTCTCTTTAGTGGACTTGTTGCATCTTCTAAGTGTCCTGCCAATGAAACGCAACCTTTGGCTCGCCTTCCCGACAATATTATCTATGTGGTCCTTCCAACTGAAGTTGTTCATAATTTTAACACCCAGGTACTTAGTTGAATTGACAGCCTTGAGAATTGTTCTATTTATCGAGTAATCGAATTCCAACGGATTTCTTTTGGAACTCATGTGGATCATCTCACACTTTTCGTTATTTAGCGTCAACTGCCACCTGACACACCATACAGCAATCTTTTCTAAATCGCTTTGCAGCTGATACTGGTCTTCGGATGATCTTACTAGACGGTAAATTACAGCATCATCTGCGAACAGTCTAAGAGAACTGCTCAGATTGTCACCCAGGTCATTTATATAGATCAGGAACAGCAGAGGTCCCAGGACGCTTCCCTGGGGAACACCTCATATCACTTCAGTTTTACTCGACACTTGCTACATCAAGGCAGGGAGCATGCTTGTGATACTGGCGAATCAGTTAAAACTATGATCCAGCCTCTGCAATAGTAACCTCGTACCACACCCATGGACCACTGACGTGTTTTGAGTATGTGATGGTAAGCTGCACCTCGGCAAGCGAGTTACAATTGAGTACAAATGCCCTCCCATATAGCAAGAACAGGATCAGTCGGGCAGTACCCACCAGGACGTGAGGGCTATCCGAGGTGCCGAGTCAACACAGAACAGTACGCAATCACTGCAAGTACCATCCATCACCAGACCATCTATGATCACCAAGTCCACCTTCCTGGATTTAGTGCTCACCTCTGGTGGGCCTCTGTATTGGAACTTATGCTGGTTTACCTATATGGATTCATGTTTTATTTTTTTCTGTCTATTTTTATCCATTCATTTGCCTAAGTAGTTTATGACAAAGATTAAAATGCAGTATGCCCACAGCAATCAAACCAGTGAAGCTAGCAAGAAATGACAAAAAACACTAATTTTCTTATGTTTGTAAAAACTTCAGTCAGATGTTTCATTGGTCTTGTATTGTCTGTCTTTTTCTGTCTACGATAGAGAGCGTGGGTTTCAGTTTAGTTTACTAATAATGTGAAATATATTAATTCTTACGACATGAAGTCAACTTCACTTAAGAGTCCCTTATTTCATCTGACCTATCCTACCTATCTGTGTTACCGGTATCTGTAATACTTCTGAGAAGCAAGAAGTTTAAGCAGAGCAAGTCGGACGCCATAACATTGTCTTCAAAGAAGAAGAGAAATAATGTCAAGGCTTTAACAACATAATCCAATATTATATGTTAAAGTCTGACTGTCTGGAGTGTGCGTTATTGTCCATAAATTAGCTGAAACAATCGTTTCTGAGTGAACTCACTATTGTTTCACCTCCTTTGCAGCACCAACAAATTTCCATTGTAATCATTATTCTTAAAATTATTATTTAATCAGTAGAACTGGCGGCTATATATTACACAAATTCAGTTTACGCAGATGACAATAATGTCTTACCTCATGATGCTACCATGCTTATGGTAGACAAGACTAGCTCTCAAATCTCACTAAGTAGCATTTTCTCGCATGAAGCCAGTGAAAGATGTGCTAGTGTAGAAGCAGTAAATTTTAGTTTTCCAAATCATGAGAACTTGTTTCAAATCTGACCGAACAAAAAACGGTATGTATACCGTGCATCTTCAATGCATGCCATATACAAAGGCCTCATGTCCTAATGAAGATTTTATTTTATAGTTTTTCTACACAACAAACCAAGAAACTTGATGAAAAATTTCGTGATTTGAAAAACGAACAAAAGCAAAGATTTGATGGTTTGTAAGAATGACCTATCACAGAAATTCAATAATCTTAATCAGAATCTATATACTGCCCTTTCTAATAACTTAACACGCAAATTTGCAGATAGAGGGAACAAATTAAAAAATGGAATTATTCACTGATGTGTCTCAGGAGATAACCAACCAGATCAAAAAGTATAATCTATAGATGAGGCACAAGAGGAAATGAAAGGTAAGCTAAAGGTCATGAATGATGTGCACACTCAGATGCAAGAGACTCAGTCAGAAATTTAAAAAAAAAAATTAGAAACTACGATAGGTACTGTTAATGAGTTGCAATCTTTATGTAAAGATTTGCTGGAAGAAGTACAGGAGCTGTCGGTAAAACTGAGTAAATTATATCTAGGCACTAAATTCATAAAGAAAGCCCAAGGAAAAATTGAAAAGGTGGTAAAGAATTTAAAGGATAGAGCTAAAGTGGGAATGCTAGATAAGGGTACAATCCTTGCATAGAAGGTCATACAAGAGCATAAGACCTACGCAAAGCAGTTGAAGAGGTAGTAAAGAAAAGGAAAAATAGATTGATTACTAGGACTGAGGTAGGCTTAAAGACAAGGGAAGAGTAGCTGGAGAGCAGTCTAATTAATGTTGCGGATGTCACAAGAGAGATGGTAGCAACAAGGAATCAGGTGAAGTCGAGCAGGGTATACAGCGGTGATACTTATCAACCATTTGCTACCAGCCCTCCAGACGAAAAAGAAAAAAAATCACAAAATGCAACATGAACTGCCAATGTCAATATCAGTTGCACAAACATAACCAGAATGTAATTATTTGTGTCTGAACAGTCCCTCACTGGCAACAGACAATACTGCATGTTTGTCTACTGTTTTAGCAGATGAGGATCTGCTTCATCATAGGCAATTTTCGATTTTTTAAACAGAAGGTAAGAGAACAAACACAATACCAGAGCTTTTCACAACATGTTACCCCACAACTTGACAGAAGCACAGGAGATCCAGTTCATTGTGGAGTACACACGGGCAATGTTTTATCTTGGCCAACAGATATGGGTGAGAGGTGCCATACCTATGAGCAATTTGTACAGGCTTTCTTGGACAAATATTGGCCCACAGCAGTCCAAGAGAGGCTACGTTGATTTATTTATATTTACGGTAAGGGGGGAAACCAAAAGCATGAGTAAGGTTTCAAAGGAAATCACAAACAGAATTACAATAGTCCAGCTTATACCGAACAGAGGGGCGGTGGCCAACAAGTTCACAATGCACCCGCAGCCAGTGGGAATAACAAATAAGTAATTGGCAGGAACTGACCACAAATAGGCCATCCGGCAGTCCTCCACCTGACAATTACAGTCAATGCAACAACAATTATATATCCAGTTGGGGTCCAGGTCAAGGAGAATTTAAATCCAGGGCAATACAGGACACGAACTGACAAGGTCAATGCCACAACTTGCAGGTAGTTGAATGATGGGGCTAAGCCTCCAGCCAATCACAAAAACTCAAACAGGTCACAATAAGCACAATAAAAGGGTGAGGGCATGCAATTTATTCATAATTACTTTAACAGATAAGACCAAGGGGTAGATATGAAAGAAGAACAGTGTCAGGAAGATGTAAACAATTTACACAAGGATAAGGAGGCATCAGTGCAAGCTGTAATTAATGCCCAGATATGTGATCTAGATGTACTTGAGGTACTTGACAGCAGTGGGTCAACAAATGTAATATCACAAGGTCTGTTTAAAGAGCTACTAAGATGGCATTATATACCTACCAACTTTTTCGGTGCAAAGTAGTTGTATTCTGACTACAGCGGGAACCAGTCAAAAGGAGTTAAACTTCAGGTATTAATACCAATTTCTATCAGCAATTTTTCCCTAAGTGTATTTTCAAGGTAGTGGAAAAACTTGTAGTAAACTGCGTTACTGGACAGTTCAAAATACAGATTGACATACGGGAAGGAAAATGTTTCTTTATAATCAATGAGGACAGATTATCAGTCAATTCAACCAAAACCAGTACAACTGAAAATACACTCAAATGAGTACTGATATCAAAGTACAATTGTCATATTCAAACGTACTGTTCCTTGATACACAAAAGGACGAGCAGCTGTCTGAAGGAGACATGAATCCAGAGACTGTCCGAACTAACGTAAGTGAATCTACTTGTTTGTCACAGGACCAGAAGGAGGGACCTACAGGAAGAAATACTTCGGCATGTGCAAGTATTTAGAAGGTGCACCAGGGTAATAAAAAGTTACAAGTATAAAATGGACTTTTACCCACACGAGACATTCTGCTTTCCTCCATATCAAATTCCTTGGGCAAAACGAGAAGCTATGAGGAAAGAAATTGAAAGAATGATACATTAAAACCCTCGTATTCCCTGTATTGTAGCCCTATTTTAGTTGTTTCCAAGCCCTACAGTAGCATAGGCTTGTGCCTGATGCCCAAAGTATAAACAAGATCACTGTTCCTGTCAGCATACTCCCTGACAACTTTGAAGAGCAGTTACTGAAATTCCAAGATGTTAAATACCTCACTTAATTGATTTAAAAGTGTCATATTGGCAAATAGCATTACATGAAGATAGCAGGAAGGGCATAACCTTTGTGTGCTGGGGTAAGAGTTATGAATTTTTAACGTGAGAGTGGGTATTTTCATTTCCACATAGGACAACATTTCGGGACCAGAGCTCTTCTCTCGAGTCACTCTCTATGTTGATGCCTGTTAACAGCTGCTCCCACATGGGAAGAACATATGTTGCTTTTGGCACAGGTATTATACCAATTTGCAGAACATGGGGTCACAGCTAATTTAATGAAGTCTGAGTTTGGTAAAGAAAAGGTCAAACTCTTGTGTCAAACTGTTTCCCCACATGGTACACTACCTGATCCAGGAGAACTTGATACAACCAAACATTTTCCAATACCACAGAATAATAAACAACTCAAGGCATATAAGGGTTTGATTTCATTTTTTAGGAAATTCTTTCCAGATCAGTTATTGAACAGTGACACATTGCTGAATCTTTTGAGGAAAAACAATCCATGGATATGGACTGATCAATGTCAAGCAGACTTCGACAAAATAAAGGAAGCCTCACTACATGCAAACATACTACACCACCTTGAAATGTCACAGGATTTTTGCTTGGGTACACATGTGTCTGTCCAGGTATCAGCATCATGCTTATTTCAGACCACCGAAGATGATGGGGAGCCAGCACCTGAGATAATCAGTTTTGCTAGTAGAACACTTTGTGAATCCACGCAGTCATATTCCATCATAGAGCTTAAGGCTCTCGGGGTTATATGGGTATTTAGGAAATTTGAGTACTACTTACAGGGCAAGCACATCAAAGTCTACTGTGAGCATCAAGCACTTTCTTTTCTGTTGACACATAAACTATTACACCACAGATTAGCCAGGAGGTGCATGTGCTTGCAGTTCAGTTTTGGAAGCATATACATCAAGGGTAAACAAAACATAATCACAGACCCATTGTCAAGGTTACCTCAAGGGCTTGATGAATTCTTGGAATTCACACAACAGAATTCTGAAATTAGGTTTCTGCTTATGCAAGGCAAGACACAACAGATATATTATGTGAAGACATGTAAGAGTTTGGAGGAACTGCAAGAGGGAACCTACGATGGAGAAAGGTAAGGTCAAAACTGTCTGAAAATAACAACGGAAATTTGAAGAAGTTCTATACTATACACAAGGGAGTCCTGTTTCATCACTGTACACCGAATCAAGAACAGTGCCATGTGTGTTTACCAGAAAGTTACAAAGATGATTTCATTTTGCACACTCACAATGTAGGGAGCCACTATAGGGTTTCCAAATGCACCAACAAGATAAAATACGGGGGTTGGAACTCACAAACGATACAAAAGAGCTACATGTTAACACCTGTTACTGTCCTTCAAAGTGGTCACTAGCGTTGTGTAGAACCCATTGTCAGCGATGTGGACGGCGTAGTTTACCGATAGCAGAGCCTGTTCTGTTGATGGTGCGAATGGAGCGGTCTACTGCCTGTCCAATCTCTGGAACAGTTCTGAAGCGAATGACACAATGTGGTTCCTTCATATTCGGAATCAAATCAAAGTCACAAGGACTTAAGTCTGGGGAGTATGGTGGATGGCACAGTATGCACCCATGCATTGTCGTGCAAAATCATGGATGGGTGGGTTGCGCAGCAAGTGTTGCCACTTCTTTCGCAAAGATGGTCACAGGTGATGCTCCAAAAACGAACAGTAATACTGTGCACTGGCGGAATACCATGGAGGAACGTAATGTGTTAGGATAACACCATCACAGTTGTACACGAGAATCACCATAACTTTAGACAGCTCAATTCGCACCATCAACAGAACAGGCTCTGCCAAACGTATACTATGCCTTCCACATTGCTGGCAACGGGTTCTGTACAACGCTGGTGACTACTTCGAAGGACAGTAACAGGTGCAAACATGTAGCTCTTTTGTATCAGTTGTGAATAAGTAGTTGCCACTATTTAAGTTCCAACCCTCGGATATACTGCTAGTTTTCCAACCTTTGGAGAACAGTTCTCTAAGTAATACGAAACTGCATTACTTGTCAAAGGACAAAGCACTCATACAAGTCCAAGTTGACTAAACTGCATCCTACAGTGCCCACAGAACCTTTAGAATCTGAAGCAAAAGGATGAACAAAATTTGTACGCTAAAAGAATTGAACAAAGGTCAAACCTCACTTGAAGTAATGTACATGAACAAATGAAATATTTCAATATAACATGTATGTGACAATTGTTCGCTTAATTTTAAGAGAAAATTATCATTTTATTTCTTTATATGTTTTTAAATGGAAGCACAGTAAGTTCTAGTAATTTAGGATCCTGTTTAACGTCACAATGCTATATATGAAGCCTGATAATCAAATGTGACCACATTGCTGCCAATTCATTCCGCAATACGTACATTTCCCAAATACAACGTGATAATTCACTTAAGATGTAAACATGTGAAGTTGTAATACAAGAGGGAGAGGATACGCAACCACAGTAGCAGCTAACACATAAGACAACAACCACACTGCATGCACAGAAACAGTTCAGTCCAACACACCACACTGCACACCAGATGCAATGCAAACTTGGCATCTAACCACCAAATAAGCTATATTCTGGAGGTTTTAATGTTTGTTAATTACTACTGAAATGAAGCAGTCTTCACTACAAGGATTAAACTAATACATCAAGGAGATTTAATATAAAAGAAGATTTACAGAGGAAGAAAGAATGACTGATTACAGAAACCTACCTACAAACTACACTATAATTTACGGTATTACAAATTTACACGGTAGCTATACCAACAACGAACAAAACACCATACGGAAAGTATCCATCTACAATGAAAGAAAGAATAATTGTAGGAGTATGGTCACATTCTGAACAAACTACTGAAGATAATGAGGTTGTAGTTGGTCTACAGTAACACTTATTAATTGCAGGTGTAGTTGTAGTATAAATATGGAAAGACTTCAAAAAGGTAAGTCGAAACAATGGACCTGTTCTGAATAGTTGTACTCTTATAACAGGAGAATTGGTTTTGAGAATTAAAAAGAAGTTGATGAATTTACATATCCATGTACGTAAAGTAAGAATGATGGATGTGTGAGGAGAAAAATGATACATTAGTTATCAATGGAGTGACTACATTCTTAGTCTATAAGTTATTATTAAGTTTCTGTTCAGGTAATGATGCAAGGACATGCCTGGGTAAGGGCAGCAAGGAGAATTCATTGTCTTTTTTGAACTTGTGCAGGTTTACCTATATGGGCATATGTTTTTTTTCTATCTATTTTTATTCATTCATTTACCTAAATAGTTCACAGCAAATATTAAAATGCAGTATGCCCATAGCAATCAAGCATGTGGAGCTACTGAGAAAAAATGAAGAACATTAAATTTCCTATGTTTGTAAAAACCCCTATCGGATGTTTCACCGATCTTGTTCTGTCCAACTTCTCCCGTCCATGATAGAAAGGGGGGTTAATTGGTTGGTTTAAAGGAGGGGGAGGCGGGAGGAGGGGGGACCAAACTGCGAGGTCATCGGTCCCTTTTTCCCGGTAAAATAATTACACAAGGGAAAGAAGAAAAGAAAGGAGATGTACAGCACAATAACAGGAGACTGGAAGAACGACAGGACGACAACCAACACTACTATGGACAAAACAGAAAAAGAAAACCACAGAGAGAAGCAAGAAACAGGTAGAAAGGATAAAAACAAGAGAGCAGATGACCGTGGCTGGCCGACCACGAGAATAAAAAAGAAAAGCCAGCCACTCTGTGACACATTAAAACATCCAGCCTAAAAGCATTAGAGTGAAGAACACAAAGGGACAAAGGACACTTGCGAAAACTTATAACAGACTGATAAAACCCACCTTCGGGTATAGAACGTAAAACTAAATTAGCCGACGATGCGTTGTCAGCTAAAATTAATGACAACAAGTCCGGTAACTAAAGAGTCCATCGCAGGGCAGCCGAAGGAGGACTGCTCACCAAGATATGGGCCACTGTCAGCCATGCACCGCGCCAACACTGAGGTGGGTCATCATGGCACAGGAGGTAGCCATGTGTCAGCCAAGTGTGGCCAATGTGGAGCCGACAGACAACCACAAAGTCCCTGTAAGTGGCACATTTGGAGGTCTTCCACACATTTGTAGTCGCCGTAATGGCATGCAGTTTGTTGTGCACACTGAGGTTATGCCATTCTGTCTCCCAAAGACACAAAACTTTTTGGCACAGTACTGAATGCAAGTAAGTTGCAAAGAAGCCGATCTCCATAAGCGGTTTTTGCGTAGCCTGTTTGGCCAGCATGTTGGCAAGTTTGTTGCCTGGGATTCCGACATGACCTGGGGCCCAAACAGACACCACTGAAAACTGCACCATTGCAGGGCATAGATGGACTCCTGAATGGTCGCTACCTAAGGATGACAAGGTTAGCACTGATCTATAGCTTGTAGGCTGCTCAAGGAGTCAGTACACAGAAGAAATGACTCCCCAGGGCATGAACGGACGTGCTCAAGAGCACAAGATGTAGCCACCAGTTCAGAAGTGAAAAAATTGCAGCCATCGGACAAGGAATGCTGTTCAATCTGTCCTCCATGGACATACATGAAGCCGAAGTCATCAGCAGCCATCAAGCCATTGGTGCAAACCACATCATGGCCTTGGTACATATCAAGAATCGTGAGGAAATGGCAGTGAAGAGCTGCAGGGTTAACTGAGTCCTTAGAGCCATGTGTCCAGGCAAAGCTGCAGCTTAGGTGTACACCATGGAGGTGTACGTGAATGGACCTCTTAAGTATAGTTGATACAGGCAAGGACTCCAGTTCGGAAAGAAGGGATCGGACACGAACTGCAATTGGAAGCCCTGACCTGGGCCGCCAATGCGGGAGATGAACCGCCGTGGGTGGGAAAAGGAGACGGTAATTCAGATGCGCAGGAGAATTACGAACATGTGCAACATAACTGGCCAGCAATTATGCACACCTAACCTGGAATGGAGGGACTCCAGCCTCTACCAGGACGCTGCTCACCGGACTTGTTCTAAAAGCTCCTGTCGCTAGGCGAACATAACAGTGGTGCACTGGGTCAAGTAAATGCAACACTGAGGGTGCCACCAAACCATGAACCACACTCCCATAGTCACAGTGGGATTGAACAAGGGCTCTGAGGAGCTGCAACAGCATAGAGCCATCTGCATCCCAACTGATGTTGCTCAGGCAGCGGAGGGCACTGAGGTGTTGCCAGAACTTCCACTCAAGCTAACGAAGGTGAGGAAGACAAGGCAACTGGGCATCAAAAACCAGTCCTAAAAATTGATATGTCTCCACTGCAGTGAGTGGATTGTCATTAAGGTGAAGTTCTGGTTTCAGATGGATGGTATGATGCTGACAGAAGTGTATAACACATGACTCTGTGGCCAAAAAATGGAAACTGTGTGCTAGAACCTTGTGGACAGCACTGCTCAGCAACACCAGTACTGGTGGAGCAGTACGAAATGCAGAGGTCGTCTGCATAAAGAGAAGGTGAGATACACGGCCCTACAGCTGCTGCTAGACCATTAACGGCCACTAAAAATAGAGATACACTCAATATAGAGCCCCGCAGGACCCCATTCTCCTGGATACAGGGGGAACTATGAGGGGCACCAACTTGGACACTGAAAGTATAAAGTGACAGGAAATTTTGGATAAAAATCGGGAGCAGGCCTCGGAGACCCCACTCGTATAATGTCGCAAGGATATGATGTTGCCAGGTCGTGTCATACGCTTTTCATAAATAAAAAAAGACGGCAATCAGGTGTTGGCATCTGGAAAAGGCTGTTCGGATGCAGGATCGAGGGACACAAGATTATCAGTGGTAGAGCGACCCTGGCGGAAGCGGCCCTGACATGGAGCCAGTAGGCCAAGTGACTCCAGGACCCAACCCAACCGCCAACACACCATACATTCCAGCAGCTTAGAATAAACATTGGTGAAGCTTATGGGCCGATAACTATCCACATCAAGTGGGTTTTTACCAAATTTAAGGACCGGAAAGATGGTGATCTCCTGACATTGGGATGGAAAGATGCCATCACACCAGATCTGGTTGGAGATAACAAGGAGATGTCGCTTTTAGTCCGACAAGAGATGTTTAATCATCTGACAGTGGATCCAATCTGGCCCAGGAGCAGTGTCAGGGCAATATGCAAGGGCACTGAGGAGCTCCCATTCTGTAAATCGGGCGTTATAGGATTTACTGAGGCATGTAGTGAACGAGAGGACTTTTGCTTCCAGCTGTCGTCTGAGAGTGTGAAAGACTGGGCGGTAATTCTCCGATGCAGAGACTCGAGCATAGTGCTCAGCAAAGTGCTTGGCAATCGTGATTGCATCGGTAGATAACACGCCACTTATGTTAACACCGAGAACACCTGTTGGGAGCTGGTACCTGAAAAAAACATTTGATCCTGGCCCAGACTTGGGAAGGTGACATATGGCACCCAACAGTCGAGATGTATCTCTCCCAACATTCTTGTTTCCACCATTTAATAAGCTGGCGAATGTGGGTACTGAGCCATTTAAAGGCTATGAGGAGCTCCAGGGAAGGGTGCCACTTATGCCGCTTTTGCCAAGGGCACACTAAAGAGCGAGGGATCGCGTTTTCTGCCACAGAAAGGATTGCTGTAGTCACCTGCTCAACCATCACATCGATGTTTCCATGTGGGGGAGATTCAACCATGACAACAGAGGTGAAAGCATCCCAGTCAGCCTTGTTTAAAGTCCATCTGGGCAGGCATCTGTGGGCCTGACGCCAGGGCAGTGACAGGAAGATGGGGAAGTAGTCAATACCACACAGGTCGTCATGTGCTTTCCAGTGGATAGATGGTAGAAGTTCTGGCTGCAAATTGCTAAATCAATGGCCGAGCAAATACTATGAGCCACACTGAAATGTGTGGCGGCCCAAGTATTTAAGAGGCAGAGCTCGAACTGAGACAGTAAAGTGTTCGACATCTCTGCCTCGGCAAGTAAGCATGGTGCCACCCCACAAGGGGTTACAGGCATTAAAATCTCCCAAAAGTAGGAAAGATTTAGGGGGTTGATCAATCAGTGCATCTAATACATTTAGGGGTACTGCACTGTCTGGAGGAAGATATACATTGCAGACTCTTATTTCCTGTGTTGTCCTTTTTCTGACAGCCACTGCTTGAAGAGGAATTTGAAGGGGCCCAGTTTCATTACAGACTAAGTTCAGGACATAAACCCAAACTTCACCTGACACTCGATTATAGACGCTACGGTTCCTGTAATATCCCTTATGGCCGCAGAGGGCAGGGTCCACATTGCCAGGAACCATGTTTCCTGGACAGCAATGCAGAAAGCAGGTGTAAAGCTTAACAGTTGCCGTAGTTCAGCCATGCGGTGGAAAAAACCACCGCAATTCCACTAGAGGATGACATCATTGTGAGACTGCATCTTGAAGGCATGGAACATTCAATGGGGCAGTTTACACCTCAGGGTCACCTGCTGCCTCCGACTTTTTGCTCGAGCAGACTATATCCATTGGGTCTGAGGGTCTGGCGAGATCTAGGTCCTCAGCGGATGCCAGAACCTCCATCTCATCCGCAGACGCAGAGCTTGTAGGTAGCGGTGGTGTGGGTGCCACTGCAATTCCCTTGGTCTTGGGGATCTTCTTTTTGGATTTCTCTCACTCCTCCTTGGGTTTCCCCAGCTGGGAGGACTTCACTGATTCAGTCTCCAGGACTGAGGATGAGCGTGGAAGCCCTATGAACAGCTGCTTTTGGGCTCTTCAGCCACTGGTGGGTGTCATCTTTCCAACTAGCAGAAACCTGGGAAGGGAGTGACCCAAGGGACCCATTTCTAGCTAGAGGAGCCAAAGAAGGCTTAAGCTTCTCTGGCGCAAAAATGGGAAATGATATCCCCGATGATGGGGGGAGGGGGGTGCTCCCGAAGTAGGTGGTGCAGGAACAACAGGGAGGGAAGTGCCCTCCCATCATCAAGGGGGCAGGTGCAGTCTTCCGGCCCTGAGAGGTGACTGGGGTTGGCGGAGCTGATGGGGTTAGAACTGTTGTAGTGGCAGCATAAGATGATGTCATATGTACATGATGTAGGCATTGAAATTTCCTCTTAGCCTCAGTGTAGGTCAGTCGGTTCAGGGTCTTGTACTCCATGATTTTCCTTTCTTTGTGGGGAATCCTGCAGTCAGGCGAGCAACGCGAATGGTGCTCTCTGCAGCTGACACAGGTGGGAGGCGGGGCACTTGGAATATTGTGATGTGATGGGCATCTGCAATCTCGACACATGATGCTGTAAGTACAGCAGGAAGATATACAGCGGAACTTACAGCACTTAAAACTCTGAATTGGGGGAGGGATACAGGGGTTTACATCACAGCAGTACACCATCACCTCAATCTTCACGGGTAATGTATCACCCTCGAAGGCCAAAATGAAGGCACCGGTGGCAACCTGATTATCCCTCGGAGCCTGATGGACACGCCGAACGAAATGTACCCCTCACCCCTCTAAATTGGCACGCAGCTCATCGTCAGACTGCAAAAGAAGGTCCCTGTGAAATATGAAACCGTGGACCATATTTAAGCTCTTATGGGCATGATGGTTACAGAAACATCCCCCAGCTTGTCACAAGCGAGTAACCCCAGTGACTGGGCAGATGATGCAGTTTCACACAAGACTGACCCAGATCTCATTTTGGAGAATCCCTCTACCTGACCAAACTTGTCCTCTAAATGCTCAACAAAAAACTGAGGCTTCATTGTCATGAAAGATCCCCCATTAGCTCTCAAATATACAAGGCACCGGGGCAAATAAGAGCTTAGCCTGATGTTCCTCCCATGTGTGGCCAGGGAGGGGAACGATTTGGCGTCGTACTTCTGTGTGTTGAATTGAGCCCGTGTACGCTTAGAGACTGCTGGTGCTTGACCACCAGCAAGAGATGATGTACTACACATCATCGTGTGTCATCCGCCCTGATGCCACCCACTCCAACCAGGGGCCCTCCTCACAGGTGCCACCCAGTTGCAGCAAAGGCCACATGGCAGGATGGCCATTGCCAGGAGTACCAATGCCCCAGGGTCACGGGCATCTACTCTTGGTGATACGTGGGGAGTTAACAGTGCAGGCATCAGCAGAGCAATTCTGGTGTGGTCAGGGGACTACAACCAACAGGGTACATGCCAGCTCCACCACAATGGACTGGCTACCGTGCTGGATATCAGATGCAACCGAGCAAACAAGTCCATTATTGTCAGCGTAGTAAACGATACTTCACAGTTGATGGAAAAATATTCACCCAGGAGGGTGACCTCACCCAATAGTTGGAGAATGAGCAGAAGTGTAGAGCCACGTCAACGAAGGATGCGACAGGTCTCAGAGTGTGATGAACATGATGCACCATGTAAGGCGCCCTTACCCAATTGGCTCGCTCTTTGGGAAAATTTTGAAAAATGGAGGTCAAAACCCTACAGGTGGCCATCACAAAAAGGTCGAAACATGTGAGACTCCTTTTTGTAGCCTCTTATGACAGGCAGGAATACCTCGGGCCTATTCTAACCCCCAGACTCGCAGGGGGATAGAAAGAGCATGTAGATTTCAGTTTAGTTCACTAATAATTTGAAATATATTAATTCTTATGGTACAAAGTCAACTTCACTTAATATTTTGTTATTTCATCTGATATATCTATCTGTGTCACCAGTATCTGTAATACTTTGGAGAAGCATGAAATACAGACAGGGCAGGCTGGATTCTGTGACATTATCTTCAAAGAAGGTAAATAACTTCAAGGCTCAAGAACTATCATCTACTAATCCAATATTATACGTTGACCGTCTAGAGTGTGTGTCACTGTGCGTAAATTAGCACAAACACATGCTCCCGAGAAAACTTATTACTGTGCTCCTCTTATGCGGCACGAGCAAATTTCCATCATAATTGTTGTTGTTGTTGTGGTCTTCAGTCCTGAGACTGGTTTGATGCAGCTCTCCATGCTACTCTATCCTGTGCAAGCTTCTTCATCTACCAATACTTACTGAAGCCTACATCCTTCTGAATCTGTTTAGTGTACTCATCTCTTGGTCTTCCTCTACCATTTTTACCATCCACGCTGCCTCCCAATACTAAATTGGTGATCCCTTGATGCCTCAAAACATGTCCTACCAACCGATCCCTTCTTCTTGTCAAGTTGTGCCACAAACTCCTCTTCTCCCCAACCCTATTCAATACTTCCTCATTAGTTATGTGATGTACCCATCTAATCTTCAGCATTATGCTGTAGCACTACATTTTAAAAGCTTCTATTCTCTTCTTGTCTAAACTATTTATCGTCCATGCTTCACTTCCGTACATGGCTACACTGCATACAAATACTTTCAGAAATGACTTTCTGACACTTAAAACTATACTTGATGTTAATAAATTTCTCTTCTTCAGAAACGCTTTCCTTGCCATTGCCAGTCTACATTTTATATCCTCTCTATTTCGACCATCATCAGTTATTTTGTTCTCCAAACAGCAAAACTCCTTTACTATTTTAAGTGTCTCATTTTCTAATCTAATTCCCTCAGCATCACCCAACTTAATTCGACTACATTCCATTATCTTCGTTTTGCTTTTGTTGATGTTCATCTTATATCCTCCCTTCAAGACACTGTCCATTCTGTTTAACTGCTCTTCCAAGTCCTTTGCTGTCTCTGAGAGAATTACAATGTCATCGGCGAACCTCAAAGTTCTTACTTCTTCTCCATGGATTTTAATACCTACTCCAAATTTTTCTTTTGTTTCCTTTATTGCTTGCTCAATATACAGATTGAATAGCATATGGGAGAGGCTACAACCCTGTCTCACTCCCTTCCCAACCACTGCCTCCCTTTCGTGTCCCTTGACTCTTACAACTGCCATCTGGTTTCTGTACAAATTGTAAATAGCCTTTCGCTCCCTGTATTTTACCCCGGAAACCTTCAGAATTTGAAAGAGAGTATTCTAGTCAACATTGTCAAAAGCTTTCTCTAAGTCTACAAATACTAGAAACATAGGTTTGCCTTTTCTTACTCTAGCTTCTAAGGTAAGTCGTAGGGTCAGTATTGCCTCACGTGTTCCCATATTTTTATGGAATCCAAACGGATCTTCCCCAAGGTCGGCTTCTACCAGTTTTTCCATTTGTCTGTAAATAATTCACATTAGTATTTTGCAGCTGTGACTTATTAAACTGATAGTTTGGTAATTTTCACATCTGTCAACACCTGCTTTCTTTGGGATTGGAATTATTATATTCTTCTTGAAGTCTGATGGTATTTCGCCTGTCTCATACATTTTGCTCACCAGATGGTAGAGTTTTGTCAGGACTGGCTCTCCTAAGGCTTTCAGTAGTTCTAATGGAATGTTGTCTACTCCCAGGGCCTTGTTTCGACTTAGGTTTTTCAGTGCTCTATCAAATTCTTCACGCAGTATCATATCTCCCATTTCATCTTCATCTACATCCTCTTCCATTTCCATAATATTGTACTCAAGAACATCGCCCTTGTATAGTCCCTCAATATACTCCTTCCACCTTTCTGCTTTTCCTTCTTTGCTTAGAACTGGGTTTCCATCTGAGCCCTTGATATTCCATCATAATTATTATTCTTAAAATTATTAGTAATCAGTAGACCTCCTCCAGCATCACGCAGCAGCTGCCAGACGCCTGCCCTGGAGGGCTGCAGTTCAGGCCACAGGTGGTAAAGCTGCCCAATCTAATTTGACACTGATAGTATCTATGCACCACAATCCACCACTTGCAGGGACAAGTTCCTGCACTGGAGGCTGGCAACTGCTGCAAGAGTTCCTGTCTCCTTCCATCTGCACTGCTGGCTCCTTATGCACACAGCAGTAAAGCAGAAAGTAGGCCACATGTGCTGTGTCTGTTAACACGGGAGTCAACAACCCTGTGTGCATCAACACAGCTGACAGAAAGCTAAAAACAGCAACCACTCATCATGGACCAACCTACCCACAGTGAGAGAGGAGTGGTAACCAAGCAGTGATGCTGCAATTGTAGTTCCATGGGTTAAAATAAAAGAACTAATCTTTGAACTTGTTTATTTGAGCTGCTGATGGCTTACCACCTCTTCATACCTACCTCCGGTACCCACTTTCACACTTAAGTGGACAATGAATCTCCTGTCCAAGTCGACAGCTCTGAATTCTGTGTAACTGCGAGGAAAAGCAAAGTTTCTCACCACATATAACGTCCTGAATTTTACTGTTTCCTCATAATTTATAATAGTTGTAAATCCATCAGACTCAAAAATTGGTAACCCTCAGGAGAGAACTTAAAAATCTGTAATTTCTGCCCAGCCCTACAGCTTTCTTAGTGTAATTTGCTGTTGACAGGCAGGGGTATCATGGAGAAACTAGATCCAGAATCAAAAATTGTAATCATCCCCAAACAAGAGAGCCCAGTAGTGTTTACTGCTTCCACAAATAGTGTGACACTAGCAAATTTCCCAAACGAACAACATTCTCTTGTTTGTTTTGATCCAAGAGTACATCAATCATTCAATATCTGAAATATTGCTTACCTGTAAGGATTGCAATTTTATGAGGTGGCTGCCATGAAACCTCAACCATGTATTTGTCTCAGGATGTTATATCAAAGGTCATTTTGTGGGATTTTTAATGCCAGAAAACATGCCTATTACCCTCATCTTGTAGACAAAGACCTCCACATACCTGAAGTAGGGTCAGATTATTGGCAAATGAGTGATTTCTTCTGAACCCACACTGGAAGTAGTGATTAGATTCCTAGATTCCAAGACCCACAGTAAGCAATAGTCTCGTCGTGCACTCCAGTGTCTCCCTGATGCTTCCACATTGCATTAGCTACTTGGGTTTGTGCAATCATTCTTTGGTTTGATAAGAGAGACTATGATTGTCTCCTCCACCAGTTGAGTGCTCTCTTTTGGGCCAAATAAAGTAGAAGAGTATGAAAAGCTGTTCTTTAGATGAAGGTAGCCCGGAAGTTCCTTAGTATTTTCTGTCACAATATCTGATCCTGGCAATGTACCATGAACCTCTGATAAGACCTATTCTGACTCACATAGCAATAAGGCAGTTGCAGTCCTCTGTATTTTCTGGATTACTACTGAGACAGTGCCTCTCAGATGACTTTTGCTGGTGAAGGTGTGTTAGTTCCAGGCTCACAGCTGATATTATTCTGTGGCAGTTCTGGGCAATTGTAGTCTTTGAGAACACCATTATGCATTAAAACTACTGCTGGAATTTTCTTTTTTTATCATTGATTCTCCTCAATGACTCACATTTCTGCAATCTATGTGAGACTGTCGATAGAGTTTATGGAGTCCGAAGACTGCAAGAGGATTGCTGGAATCTGCCAAGACGCCCATCTAGTCCTGTACTCCAAGTGGCACTCATCGTTCCACAAAGGGACTTCATGGCACATTCCACATATCTTTACATTCTGTTTCAATATGGAAGCTATCTGTCAAACCATGTTTCTTCCTCCTAGTGCTCCTTTTTGGTGAAATAGTTTGGATTGGGGAAGTGGTGATGAAGTAGGATGGACTTGTCAGTTTATTTATGTAGAAGTGAGGATTCATTGAGTAATAATAATAATCATCCTCATCGTTGTCCCCAACACATAGAATTTGTTTCATCACTTGTTTCCTGATTTTTTTTTTCTTTCACATATACCAAATTGTACCAACTCAAAACGGACAGCATATTTACAAATACTTCAGAGAATAAACATGAAGTGACTGCTTCATGGACACCTTTCTGCCTCTTCCAGGAGCTGCCTTTTCATTATAAGTAGTGATCATACAATCATATCTCTCTGACTTCTGTAACAATAGATGGGGTTGGTATATAGGGTCTTAGTTTGTGTGTGTTCCAGAAGTAGTAGTGAAGTGAACATTAAAATGAAAGCAGCAGTTTTCTGTAGTTCACCATTCTTCATTACACACACCATTTCTGTGAAAGCTGCCATTTTCCATTCAATTTGCAATTTACTTGTTCGCTATCATCATGGGCCCACAGCTTACACCTCTGCTGAAGGTGAGTGCTTTGCTTTTCCACTACTATTACATATTGGCTTATATTCTTTATCTACAGTACTGTGGTCCCTAGGTGTACTGCAGCATTTTTATTGGTGTTGTTTCACAACAGTTTGATGATTTTAATATTATCTACAATATTTTAAAAGGTCTGTGGATATAGTATGGGGACATGATCTCCGTTCCCTCATTGTAAAATACAAGTGTTCTGGCATTATTGGGCCTTGTTACCATCACTGCACTTTTATAACTTCATTTCCACAGGACAATTTCGTCTGTCTCTAGGATTCGAGATTGTCAGTGTTTCCAGCAGACTCCATGAAGGGTTTCACAACATTCTAGTACACACATTTTGACCCGAGAAGAGTACCACAAGCCCATGCAAGCAAGTGACTCAGAGCTAGTCCACTTATAACTGTTTCACTTCAACAGCTATCCATCCTGTCACACTTATGATACTATGTTCCAACATGGTGTTGCATGGTGGTCACTGAAGCATTTTCAGAACATACAGGTATAGGGTATTGATGGCACTCACTGGTCTTCACCTCAGGAACAACATGCCCGACAAACAGCTCACTGACTATGCTAATCATATGGTAAAATTGAGGGGGCATGCGGAATCATCAAATGCCATTTAAAGGTGACCATTACTCTCTTAGTTCCCTCAGACAGACTTCCGAGTCTGAGGCTTCAGCAGACATGTCATCGTCACCACATACAGCCTGCTAGCGACTGCTTTTCCTGAATAGTGATCCACAGAAATAACATGTGGCACATTTTGAAATTGAGGTTTTCTTTACAAAGGTTTATGTAATACTTGCAGCATGACAGATGAAGCTAAAATCCCATATCTATGACAAACAACACTCCACTGCCATGATGGGGAATGGTTGCTGAAGCACATCCAGAGCTTACAACGAACTCTTACAGCCCCCCCTCTACAAGGCTCCCAGATTCAATCAGAGATTTACCTAGCCTAGGCAGACCAAATTCCACAAGACTCTCACCATATGACACAATACAGGAGGCATGTGATGCTTGCAAAATTTTGATGTGCAGTACTCAAAACAATTTAATGTTCGTGACTATGTCAAAGACTTTTCTTATGTAAATAATGGCAAATCTTGGAAAATGAGAGAAAGTTGTGTGAAAAACATTTCATATCTATTGCCAAAAATCATAACAGGAAACAAACCTAATGATAATATTCCAATCCATTCATTATTTCAAATTTTCTTTACCTGCACACTGTCCATCCTTGAAAAAACAGCTAGTGGTAAAAAATATGGACTATCACCATAAAGCCAAGAAACTGAAGCCATAAAGCATAACAGGAAACAAACCTAATGATAATGTTCCAATCCATTCATTATTTCAAATTTTCCTTACCTGCACACTGTCCATCCTTGAAAAAACTGCTGGTGGTAAAAAATATGGACTATCACCATAAAGCCAAGAAACTGAAGGAAGTCCTTTAGGAACTAGTTTTTCATATATTTCTTCCATTGGCCCATCACTTCCTGATACTCGGTCCATTGGTAGATATTGAAAATCACACAAATCTGTCACAGCATTAAGTATATGAGTAATAGAATGTATCACGAAAAAAACTGAATATTGGTCTATTTTAACTTATTGCATGATGAGCAACAATTAAACAAGAAAAGCTCTTTAAACATTTATTTTTGGTGATGGAAAACAACATACTTGCAAATCTAAAAGTTGTTCTGATTCGCCCCAGAACAGAAACATGAGACACAACTACAGAATCTTGATCTGCTGGCTTGACATCTTTGTCACTATTCAATTCATTGTCAGGACAGGTCTTCCTCTTTTTCTTTCTCTTTACCACAAACTTCAGTAATAATGATGATGATTTATGTCTGTCACCACACGCAGGTTTGCAGTACATATCATCAGGTCTAAATCTCAGTTCGAGCCTTCTGTTCTTCTGTGAATATGCCTAAACAGATAATACGAGTTATGATCAGAAATTAGATAAGAATTATTAAGCTATAACCAGTATGTCTACAAAGTATATAAGTGAACAGCCCAAGTAAAAGACTACAATGTGATGTCACTGCGAGGAAGAGCACAGATGCATGTTTCTATCACCAGATATTGGTCTGGAATATATCATATCCTAAAGATAGTACACTGAAGGCTTCTGAAGTGTATGACAGCAGTTCATAAAATTATAATTTTTAAGTCAGTCATTGCAATGTGCCATTTTACATACCTCTTTCTTTTCATTCTCTTATGCTGCCAAGAAAAGGCAATATGGCTACCACAAAATATTAATTAAAATTTTTGTCCATATGCTGATTAGTTTTTTCCTTCCTGTTACACTTACCTCCCATTTGAATAAACCCTGCCCCATATGGCACCTACCTTTAAATGACATTCCTAACATCCACAAATTAAATTTTTTTCAAATTGTTAAATTTTCTTATGATTTTGACAAGTACTTACATTTAAATTTATATTAATTACTTGAATAAAACATATTAATGTTCCACAATAATATTTATTAGTTCATTATGAACCTGTCTTTGGGTACCAAGCCATTGTCAGATAATTCATAGCCATTGTCAGATAATTCATAGATTTACAAAGATGTATGAGCATTTATGACTATGTCAATACAAAACATAAGCATGATGTAATACCTAAAGAGACACTGAACAAATAAATCTTATATTATAATATATATTCAAATATCAAAAATATTTGAGTGCATTAAACAATAGAGATCTACAAGTGAATAATGGCACAGGCTACTATGTCGTATGGACAAACCGGTGAATGTGACGAACAGATCAAATAAAGAAAAGGGAAAGAACTACATCCGTGTACGGAATGTGGGCATGGCACCATTGTAACAAGCTTATTAGCTAATGGTGAGAGGAATAATAATTGGCTGCTACTTTACTAAGGATGAGTAATGGAACTGTGTTTGGTCATTAAGGACCAGATCAGGATTCCTTGATTGGTGTTTATTAATGGCCAGAATTTCAAGTTATGTTAGTTTTCTCCCATTAGTTCCTTTATGGAAAACATTACATTTCACACCATATGAATGACATTCTTTCAGACCATGTTCAGCAAAGATGGAATCTTTCTTTCTCCATCTCCTTTAGTGCCCAGTCAGTCTAGTAGTTACAGCCCTACCAGATTGGCCCACTTATAATTTGGCGCACAGATTGCTGGAAACTTTGTAGATTCTACTGTTCTAATGGTGGGATCTTATCTTTACCATAAAAGGGAAAGTGTGCAACCACATTCTATATTTTTATACTCCCTCAGCCCCCAAATTTCTGTTCATGTTGCAACTGGACTGCTGGAAGAATGACTGTAGCTAAGCCTCCATGTGAGGTGTAATACCTCTGATTTTACCTTTATTGTCTTTTTCGAGAGATGGGTGTAAGAAGAAGTAATATATTAGTTGATTCTTCTAGGAACATACACTCTTGAAATTTTAACAGCAAGTCATGTAGCAATGCAGAGTACCTATCTTGTAGCCTGTCACTGGAGTTGACTGAAGCCGCCTGGTAGAATTTTGTGCAGAGCATAACATAATCATAGCTAACGCTTGGTTCAAGAATCATAAAAGAAGGTTGTATACATGGAAGAATCCTGGAGACACTAGCAGGTATCAGATATATTATATAATGGTAAGACACAGATTTAGGAACCAGGTTTTAAATTGTAAGACATTTCCAGGGGCAGATGTGGACTCTGACCACAATCTATTGCTTATGAACTGTAGATTAAAACTGAAGAAACTGCAAAAAGGTGGGAAATTACGGTGATGGGACCTGGATAAACTGACTAAACCAGAGGATGTACAGAGTTTCAGGGAGAGCATAAGGGAACAATTGACAGGGATGCGGGAAAGAAATACAGTAGAAGAAGAATGGGTAGCTCTGAGGGATGAAGTAGTGAAGGCAGTGGAGGATCAAGTAGGTAAAAAGATGAGGGCTAGTAGAAATCCTTGGGTAATGGAAGAAATATTGAATTTAATTGATGAAAGGAGAAAATACAAACACACAGTAAATGAAACAGGCAAAAAGGAATACAAACATCTCAAAAATGAGATTGACAGGAAGTGCAAAATGGCTAAAGGACAAATGTAAGGATGTAGAGGCTTATCTCACTAGGGGTAAGATAGATACTGCCTACAGGAAAATTAAAGACGCCTTTGGAGAAAAGAGAACCACTTGTATGAATATCAAGAGCTCAGGTGGAAACCCAGTTCTAAGCAAAGAAGGGAAAGCAGAAAGGTGGAAGGAGTATATAGAGGGTCTATACAAGGGCGATGTACTTGAGGAAAATATTATGGAAATGAAAGAGGATGTAGATGAAGATGAAATGGGCGATACGATACTGCATGAAGAGTTGGACAGAGCACTGAAAGACCTGAGTCGAAACAAGGCCACGGGAGCAGACAACGTTCCATTAGAACTACAGACAGCTTTGAGAGAGCCAGTCATGACAAAACTCTACCATCTGGTGAGTAAGACACATGAGACAGGAGAAATACCCTCAGACTTTAAGAAGAATATATTAATTCTAATCCCAAAGAAAGCAGGTGTTGACAGATGTGAAAATTACTAAACTATCAGTTTAATAAGTCACAGCTGCAAAATACTAAGGCGAATTCTTCACAGACGAATGGAAAAACTGGTAGAAGCCGACCCCGGGGAAGATCAGTTTGGATTCCGTAGAAATGTTGGAACACGTGAGGCAATACTGACCCTACGACTTATATTAGAAAATAGATTAACGAAAGGCAAACCTACGTTTCTAGCATCTGTAGTCTTAGAGAAAGCTTTTGACAATGTTGACTGGAATACTCTCTTTCAAATTCTAAAGGCGGAAGGGGTAAAATACAGAGAGCGAAAGGCTGTTTACAATTTGTACAGAAAGCAGATGGCAATTATAAGAGGCGAGGGCATGAAAGGGAAGCAGTGGTTTGAAAGGGAGTGAGACAGTGTTGTAGGCTCTCCCCAATGTCATTCAATCTGTATATTGAGCAAGAAGTGAAGGAAACAAAACAAAAACTTGGAGTAGGTATTAAAATTTATGGAGAAGATATAAAAACTTTGAGGTTCGCCAATGACATTGTCAGAGACAGCAAAGGACTTGGAAGAGCAGTTGAACGGAATGGACAGTGTCTTGAAGGGAGGATATAAGATGAACATCAAACAAAAGCAAAATGAGGATAATGGAATGTAGTCGAATTAAGTCGGGTGATGCTGAGGGAATTAGATTAGGAAATGAGACACTTAAAGTGTCTTGCGGAGCAAAATAACTGATGATGGTTGAAGTAGAGAGGATATAAAATGTAGACTGGCAATGGCAAGGAAAGCGTTTCTGAATAAGAAAAATTAGTTAACATCAAGTATAGATTTAAGTGCCAGGAAGTCATTTCTGAAAGTATTTGTATAGAGTGTAGCCATGTATGGAAGTGAAACATGGGACAACAAGTAGTTTGGACCAGAAGAGAATAGAAGCTCTCGAAACATGGTGCTACAGAAGAATACTGAAGATTAGATGGGTAGATCACATAACTAATGAGGAGGTATTGAAGAGAATTGGTGAGAAGAGTTTGTGGCACAACTTGCCAAGAAGAAGGGACCGGTTGGTAGGACATGTTCTGAGGCATCAAGGGACCACAAATTTAGCATTGGAGGGCAGCATGAAGGGTAAAAATCTTAGAGGGAGACCAAGAAATGAATACACTAAGCAGATTCAGCAGGACGTAAAGTGCAGAAGTAGTGGGAGATGAATGAACTTGCACAGGATAGAGTAGCATGGAGAGCTGCATCAAACCAGTCTCAGGAATGAAGACAACAACAACAACAACATTGTCAATCCACTTTGAAACATTCTGTATGAATAATCATAGATGTTTAATGGTTCTGACTGTTTCCAGTTATTTTTTTGCAATCATACAATAACGGATCTTTCTTTCCGTTTATGTGCACTATTTTCTTTTGCTGACATTGAAGGTCGGCAGCTAATCCAGGCACTAGGCTTTGATCTTCTGCATTCTTCCTACATTTCACTACTGTTTCTAGTACTGCAACTTTCTGTATCATCAATTCATCCCCATTGGCGTGCAAGTCGCCAAAGTGGCATCAAATTGAAAGACTTGCACCCAGCAAACAGGCTACCCAACGAGAGGACCTAGTCACACAACATTTTATTTACTTCACCTACAAAAATCCAATGTTATCCACTAAGTCATTTATGTATAACGTGATAAATATTAGATGCCTAGCATCACCTTGGTATAAACCCAATATTATTTTATGTCTCAAGATTTCTTTTCATATAAAATGCAATGCTAAGATCAATTTCCTAAGAACTCAATCCAGTCACACAGCTGGTCTGATATTCAGCACGCTCGTATTTTTTTCATTATGTGGTAGTACGAGACCATATCTAATGCTTCCTGGAAACCAAGGAACATTGTCTCATGGGCAAACAAAGCAAACTGGGTTTCATGTGATCATTGCTTGCAGAACATTGTTTTCTACGGAGGAGATTTTCAGTTGCCAGTAATGTCATAATATTCAAGCACAAAACAAGTTCCAAATTTCTACAACAGAAAGGCATCAGCGATACAGGTTTACAGTTTTGTGCATCTGTTCAACAAATCATCTTGAAAATGGGAATGACCTGCACTTTTATCCAGTCACTAGGTACACTTCGTTCCAGCAGCAACCTGTGATATTCTGTGGCTAGAAGAGGAGTAAGTTCTATCAAATTCTCTATATAGGATAATATCAGTATCCCAACAGGTACAGTGGACTTTTCTGTGTGGAGTGGTCTCAGATAGTTTTCTATTGCTTGGTCACTTTTTTTTATATCTGTCATTTTGATGCTAATGTAGTGATTCAAAGGGACAACTGCGGAACAACCCTCCTCACTGACACAGTTTTGGAGAAAGGCTTTTAGCATCTCAGCCTTCTCTCTGTCAACTTCCAATATCATACCAGTAGTCACAATGCAATGACAACTGACTCTGATCTACTTACTAATTTAACATAAGAAATAAAGTTCTTAGGATTTTCTATTTTACCTTTGAATTTGTTCAGTTTTTACAAGTTTGTTACTGTTACACAGAGTAACCTACTGTTTTACTGGAAAAAGTAAAATTATATTTTTCCCCAAACTGAATGGAAAACGTATGACAAATGTTCTCATTTTCCACAGTTTTGTTTGTGGCCATTCTAATTTCATTATACTTCGTGAGTGCTTATAATGATATTCCCGATGAGTGGATCACTTAAGCACTGAAAAACATGTACTACTGATGAATCACCTCCCCCAGAGACTGTCACCAATAAGATAAAAATAACAATCCATCCCAGATTTTCCACAGTTAAAATAAAAATGGATGTATTTTCACGTGAAGAATTATTATGATTACAAAGTGAATTTGATTCAGCAACTTGAACTTGCAATTTGAACTTCAGCTACTTCCTAGCTATATTTACAGAAGAATCCCTTCTGGAATTCTAAAAATACTGGCCATAACTCTTCCATGTGATGAATTACACTCTGACTCCTCAATGCAAGACTGTTGGCTCGCACCCACTACTTTGACAACTGCTTCATTTCAGACACATAGCAAATGAGTATATTAAGTTAGTTGAATTATTTGTAAAATGGTTCAAACATTGTTAAGAAATTTGTTTTCATGTATGTTTCTGGTCACCATACAACATGTGTACCAACATTTTCCACAATCTTTTTAATAGTTACCTTAACATACATGTTTAGCAACTGATGACCCAATGCCTTATTGCGCACGCTCTCGAAGTTTCTCCCCCTCGGTAGAGTTCTGGAGTGTCCTTGAAGTGAAGAATACATAGGGAAATGACAAAAATGTGAAAATTCAATTATCCATTTGTTAATTGTTACAAATGGAGAGTAATTTAGATGGGAAAGAACTTCTATTGAAGGTACAAGCCCGACAACAAATGCTGCCAAAGAAAACAGTGTCTGTTCTTTTGAGACTGAAAAACAGGATTTTACATAAAGAGTCTCTACGGGACTAGATTTGATGATTGTAGAAACAACAACATATAAAAACGGTACAGATGACATGGATGTTATGCCTTATTCTCGATATATTAATTCTGCAGGTAAATGAAATGTCTTGTAGCTAAGGCCTCCTGTCAGGTAAACCGTTCGCCTGGTGCAGGTCTTTCGATTTGACGCCACTTCGGCCACCAGCGCGTCGATGAGGATGAAATGATGATGATTAGGACAACACAACACCCAGTCCCTGGGCGGAGAAAATCTCCAACCTAGCCGAGAATCGAAGCCAGGACCTTAGGATTGACATTTCATCACACTGACCACTCAGCTACCGGGGCCGGACTGCATGTAAATGTAACCATACAACATTGTAACTCCTGACAAAATGAAATTGTGCTAATTTATAGATCAAACTGCAAAAGTGCCCGGGTATTCCCTGATGATGCCTATCCACTACAAATAAAGAGAACAGTAAAGATGTTGAAATGAATGCTGACAAAATCTGAATAAAGTACAACTGTAACTTTGTTTGATTGGGCTAAAGTCTTCCTAAGCTCCTAGAAGAAGCTGGATCTCATTCTACAATAGGTTTGATCACAAGTTGACCTATAGAGGCACCTTTAGAGCTGTTCAATTCCTTAGCACAACACCATCACAGTGGTACCAAAGACCTTCTCAACTAATAAAATGAATATCACATTACAGAAGCAATGTTTTATATAATTACTCAAAGGCGCCAGCTCAAAACTACATATAGAATATAAGATTTGGACAATGTTTCTAAACTTATAGTACATCAAATTGCTAGAGTAAAATCAAACATACAAGCGACGCCAAACTCTCAGTGTCGCACAAAAATTCATTTCTTTACGACCAATGACAGATTTTAGCTGTTTTTTATTCATTTGTCTTCAAGATCTAATAACGCAATTCTGATTGTAATATTTGCCAGCTATAGTTAATGATAAAAAATTTAATTGTCTTTAGCTGGTAGTCATTACCAGTTCACTTGGACGATAAAGATCTTGAATTACCACTATACACATTTTTCTGCAACGTTAGAGTACAGATCCAATGCATATATCCAATACAAACAATTGATAAAATAATGTACCGTATTCCTCAAACAAAGAATGAATAATGCAAACAAGGAACTTCGTCTATATGATACACTTACGCTAGAAATATTTTGTATTCCGCCCAAAGTTTTCAGCATATTATCAACATTTTGGACAACGCCAGGGTATTCGACGGATATAAACGTCTTCTCAAAGTTAACTTCCTTCACTACGTCAACTGCTGTAAGGTTTTCTGTAACCATGATTTCAAACGTGAATTATGTCAATTAACCGCAACCACACTTACGAGCTTTTACATGAGAACTTCTACATTAGAGAAACAAACATACCGCCCCTATGCATGTTTACATTTAACTCAACAAAGATACTAGTTGTCACAGCGATGCCACTTGTGATAAAATGATCACAAAGATAACAAGCATAGAAACGTAATCGATTACGTAATTCCGAATTCGTGCCAGGCCACTGATGCCGAACTATCGAACTGCTACTACTAGACTACAGACCCGCAAACGCACAAAGAGAAGTGGAGATCAGGTTTGGATCTTTGACATCAGCGTTTCGTGTATTTAGGAAACTACTGTTTTCAAGAAAATGTAGAAATTGTTACCACAACAGGCCATTAACTTCAAACTTCTTGAGAGAGGAAACTCCACTTCAGAGCCACTGTAGTAGCCTCAAGGAACATTTAACACAGACACAAGTGATAGAAATGTTATTCGTGGATCATGGAGGTCCGCAACCCAAAATGGTATTGGGATGGAGAATTTGCAACATAAGCAATGGAGGTCAGCTTTAGAAACAAAATAAGTACGGAATGAGTTTTATGAAGTACAGCACGTCACATGAAGGACGTGTTTCTTGTCAATAGAAATAATGGCGTGTGCAGAGCAAGAGGAAATACGGATTCTTATAATGTAAGGAAACTGAAACTCTCAATTAGAAACATTTTGTGTACGTAATCTACGAATAAATATCATATTTTCGTGGGTCACTGAGACTGAGAGTAACAGGACTTAGCGACCGAGGTTACAGTCCTTCCTATGCAGTATCGCGTTGTGTCGAGCTCGCTTTGTGCGTGTGTGTGTGTGTGTGTGTGTGTGTGTGTGTGTGTGTGTGTGTGTGTGTGTGTGTTTATTTACATCACAGCTGTCAAAACATTTCTCCCGTTAGCTGCCAGAGGCGCTGATTTATTTGTATTGGGAATGCACTTATTCCTAGACTCCTAGACCTATTATCTATTGGTTTTCAAGGCTATATTAGAGTTATTTTGGTATCACAAGAGAAGATTCCACATTTTCGTAAAACTTCTCCAAAGCGGACGACTCTTAATAAGCTTCCGTCTCTGTGCCACGCAGTTAAGCTTGTTCATTCCCTGTACAAGTGTTGATATTTCGACACGTGCAGGTTAGAATGTTGGACAAAGGATAAAGCAGGTATCATGCCAACTGGTGACCCCAAAGTAGCTCAGGGAACTCAAGCTTTCTCCTATGACTGAGATGCCAAATCGCAGACTTGCTGAGCGATTACCGCCTTTCTGGCCACACAACCCTGCATCATAGTTTGCGCAAGTGAAGACCAGTTTCATTTTAAAGGAATCACAACAGATTCTATGAAGTTTTGCAATAGTGATGAGTCAACTAGATCACTGGTACACCACAGATATTGAAGACGCGACAATCATGCCACCAACACCAACAACAAACTCCTATGAAAAACTGAAGACAGAATTGATTCGTATGTCTCAGCATCACAAGGGTGCATCAAGCAAGTTTTGACTCAGGAAGCCATCACAGTATCTAAGATACTTGAGGAGCAAGGACAACACCACTGTACTTGACAACTTACTATGCACATTATGGAGTAGTCGCCTACCACCGCAGGTAAAGGCAATTATGGCGTTACAAACAGAGATACCCAAGTATGCAGTGGCCAGTTTGGTAGGCACACTAATGGAGGGAATGCTACTGATAAGTGCAGTGGCAGCATCATGTAGCAGTATATTGCCAACAATGTTAAGACACGTGGATTATGACAATCTTGCAGGCAAGCTTCATGTATTCATCAAACAGATCAGTGAAACTGTTATTTCAGCATGATCGTAGCAGCGACAGAAACTGCTACCGCAAGAGATCAAGAAGCCGCTCTTCTGCAACATCTTCGACTTAATGATTAGGTCAACATTTCAGCTATTGTTATCACCTTGGATTTGGGGATCAAGCTCACAAATATACCATGCCTTGCACCTACTCAAATGCCAGTGGCAATCGGGCATAGATGGATCATCCGATTGCTTTGCACAACTACAGTGCCTATTTAAAAGTGATCGGAAGTTGCGCTGACAGTGTTTAGAAAAATGAGGCACCACTAAGGAATTATAGAATGGGGCAGAAATCGGTAGATGTGATATGCATGCACAAACAAATAAATGCTTACAATTTCAGAAAAGTTGGATGATTTATTCAAGAGAAAGAGTTTCGTAAATAGGTCAAGTCAATAACGCGTTAGCCCACTCCTGGCCCTTATGCAAGCCATTACTCAGCTTAGCATTCGTTGATAGTGTTGCTGGATATTTTATGAGGGATATCGTGCTGGATTCTGTACAATTGGTGTTTAGATCGTCAAAATCCTGAGCTGGTTTAGAGGGCCCTGCCCATAATGCCCAAAGGTGAATTAGGGTGAGATCCAGCGATCTTGCTGACCAAGACAGCGTTTGGCAAGCATGAAGACAACCAATAGTTACTCTTGCTATATGTGGGCAGGCATTATCTTGCTGAAATGAAAGCACAGGTAGTTTGCCACTTCTGCTACTACACATGCTAGTATGAGAACAGACTCTTAGACTCTAATGATACTATACCAACTCAGCCAAAGAGACCCACGCATCTGTATGAGCTATTAGCACCTTTTTCTGTACAAATATCCTTATAGTCCATCATAAATGAGAAATGTGTGTTGCATATGATGTTAAAGACTTTGATGCCACTTCTGCAAAGCGTCAGACCTTAGAAAGATTACTATGTATACCCTGCTCACCTGCAAACAACGCATTATGGAGAATATCTTATACCATTGCTAGTCAACCCGTTTTGCTATTTCACCTGCATATGGAGCATCTGGAGAACGAATATGTGTCTCTGTCCAGTAACATTAAGCGTTCAATTGTGGGGCTACTTGTATGGTGAAGAGCCAATCTACAGTGGGCATATCTTAAATAATCTTCGATTATGTTGTCAAGTATTTGGTGGAATATAAAGCTAGCATTATTGAGCCTAACTATGTACAAAAATGACGAGTATTTGACAACTACACAGTCTTCATTAGTGGGCTATTCAGTTTTAAATCTGGGACGAGTGCTCAGTGGTGTAACAGCCAGCAGACTTCCCATTGTTTTAAACATGGGGGGAAAGTGGATTTCAGTACCATTTGAACTTATAGTAGCTCGTGTGGAGGGATAAATGTCTGCGGGGGTGTGGGGGTTTGTTGGAGCATACCAAAACTAAATTTGGGGAGAGGCAAGCGAACTGCCATTGGCCACAGGGGCCTTTTCCTCCCTAGTTTTTAAGATTCAGTGGAGATATCCAAACTTTAAGTTAGAAGAAGCAGATGCAGTTACCACACACCTCTAAGGGGTCTACACTCTTATAAACAGCCCAACAGGTCTGATCTGGAGCGTGATGTATGGTCACTCTTAGACTGTACGACAAACAGATATCGAATAAAATCACAGACATCCTGTTAGGATCATAACATTTATGTATATTGCAGACGAAACTGTAGCAGTATGACGCGAAATTCGCTTCATTTGGTAAAATTTTCATCGGTTTAACCACAAAGTTGGGTGATTCGGTTTGAATGTGTGCTGGATGAGCGAAGGAGGTTTGTGTGCGCTTGTGTTCTTACTTCCTGCGTCGATGTTATTGGTCAATATGTAATTATGACGAATGTGAGGCAGTGTTACTTCTGTCCATCTGTCTACTACCTTAATTTAATATCTAATCATTCTTAATAACATCTCACAATAAGGTAGCCTCCACACCCACCTCAGAAACTGTCTTGATCTCTAGGTAGCTGACGTGAGATGAGGCGCTGCTGTGTACTATAATGAAAATAGTATGGAAGACACTAATATGGTCAATTCCAGAATCTGATTTCAAAAATTCACTTAGCGCCTTTTTCTCAATAAACTCTGTTAAGTTTAACATTAATATTTCAAGGAATAAACGTCCACACGCCTCTGAATTGAGTCGCCATAAACATAATCTTGGGTAATTTCTTCTCCAACACATGCATCGTAATTCCAAACAGAGCACCGGACACACCTATCCACAAATCTTTTTCCTTTCCACAGGTACATCTTAATGTGATGATTCAGTTGTAGAAATTTTGCAATGTCTTCCTAACTGATGTGAGGTGGGGGCGCTGCTGTGTACTGTAAAGGGAATATCTAGAAGACGTCAGTATTATCAGTATTGTGTATATATCCCAAAGTGATAATAGAAGTACCACTCTATGTCAAACACTTATGAGCATAAGAGCACATTTTCAGAACAGTGACTGGCTGCAACTGTACAGGTGACAGATGGCAGTCTGGTGTGCTCCATGCCATTGTAGATGATTCATAGCCTCAGTATGCTGGGAGCTTCATGCACAGCTGTTACAAAGACAGATAGTGGTTCTATTTGCCTAGTCTCTCTGGACCATGTCAGTAGGAAGTAACCCGGTCTACGGTGTGATATGGGCGGTAGTTTTTCGTCATGACAGTTCCTTTTTTGCCTTTATTGTTATTTCATATGCCGCCACATGTGGGCAGGGAGGGGACAGCACCATCACAATTTGCCGCTCTTCAGCCAAGAGACGACACAAAATATGACAGGAGAACAGCATATGTTTAAAATATGGGGATAAAAGAGGAAGTTTACATATGTGAGGGGGAAACGACTGTAATTAAAATATACGAAAAAAAAGGATAGTCTGGCGAGGCACAAGTACATAAAATCCATGTATAATTAAAATGACACTCAACGAAGATGTAGCACAAAAATTATAGCGGCATGAGTAAAACAACGGAAAGCGGTGTTCACAGTGTGGGACGGCAACACTGAACACACACTGCACTTACCTTACACACACGGCTAGCACCAAAACACGACAAAGTAACTGGATTAAAATTGGAAGGACCTGCCAAGGGAGGGGCGGGCAGAGAGGAGGAAGAGAGCAAAGATAGACAGAGGGTTGACAGAGGAGTGGGCAGGAACGGGGGAGCCAGTGGCACACCAAGGGGCAGGAGATGAGTAGGATGGGGAGCAAGATAGCCCACGGAGGGAGCGCAAGATCTGGGAAAGAAGAAGAGAAAAGGAAAGGGAGTAGGAGGGAGGAAACAGTAGAGGGGGAGGGGAAGGAGAGGGAGTCCATGGAGGAGGCAAGGGGAAGCGGAGGGACAGATTTCAAAGTAAGAGTAAATACTGCAGTGAAGCACATCACATGGGACGGGGAGATATTGGAAGTTTCTTTGGGGGAGGAGAGAATTTAGGAGCGACAGAGATCTAGGTGACACTAGAGTAACAGAGGATGGGATGGATCAAGAATTTATGGGTATCAAGGTTGGTGAAAGAAGACAATCCCCATGTCTGGCCAGACAGGAGATTCAGGAGGTGGAGTCTGTTGTGGGCTTTGCATTGGATGGTGAGGTGATGGTCCAGGGTAAAGCCAAGGTATTTCAAGGTGGAAGTAAGCTTGATATGACAGCCATAGATAGTGAGGAAGAAATCATAGAGCTGGAAGGAGGTGCATCTATGTCCTGTAATAATTGCTTTTGGAAAGATTGACATGAAGGAGCCACTGGATGCACCAAGCCATAAACTGGGTTAGGTGGGTTTAGAGGGAGTGCTGGGGCCATTGAAGGGTAGGATAGAGGGTAAGGAGGGTGGTGTCTTCAGTGTATTGAAGGAGATGGACTGGTGTGGGTGGTTTGGGCATATCACTCGTGTACTGGAGATACAGGAGAGGAGAAAGGTCAGAGCCCTGGGGCACATCTGCAGTAGGGTACAAGGTACAAGAATTGCTATTATGAATAATGACACGGAAATGACGCTGGGAGAGGAAGCAGGCAATGAGATGGATGAAGTTGATAGAAAGGGCATAGGTATGAAGCTAAAAAAGGAGCCTGGAATGCCATACACCATAATAGGAGGTTGAGGGAAACAAAATAGCACAGTGACAGGAAATAAGTTGGATGGAAAGGAGATGGGTAAGCTTAAGAAACGTGTCGGCGGCGGAAGTAGGATGGCCAGAAACCATACTGGGTAGGAGGGAGGAAGTGTGGTGTTCAGTTAGGTGGTATGGATACTGCAGTAAAGGATCGACTCAAAGACCTTACTGAACATGAAGGTGAGGCATGTGGGGTGATTGGAGGAGGTACAGAAGAGGGTTTGTTGGGTTTAAGGAACAACAGGATGTGAGAGGTCTTCCGGAGCTCTGGGTAAAAGCCAGTAGAGATGATGGTGTTGTACAGGGTAGTAAGAGCAGTGAGGAAGGAGAGAGCAATTGTGACCAGGGGCAGTGTTGTGTTTGGAGCAAAGGATGAGTTAAATGTCTTGTGCTGTGATAGGAATATTCAATTCTGAGAGTAGTAACTGGTCCAAGCACTAGAAGGTGGGAGCAAGTGGCAGGACGGTGGTACTGATGTGGTCAAGGAGATTGGGGAAGAGGGAGTAATCAAAGTGAGGGTCATTAGCTATGGAGAAGACTTTGGAGAGTTAGGAAGGAAAATGGTTATCTTTACTGAGGTTTTCAGGGAGGAGGCAGTTGTCATGGAGGAGTGGGTAATACAGGGCGGGATGGCTACTAGTAATGCAATGGATGTGGACCAGCACTTGCACAAGTTTTGACAGAGTAGGGGCAGGGGTGGTGTTGTGTCATTTGCATATATGGCGCCAGTCCCGGTGTTTCTTTGCTGTCAGAAGGTTGCATGTGGCTTTGCAACTGTGGAGGAAGGACTGGTAGATTCACAGAGAAGGAGTACAGCCTGTGGAGAGAGGGTAGGATTGTGGAGGTGGATAAGTTTGGTGGGAACATGGTCCACCACGGTGTCAAAATACAGTCTTCTCGAGGAAGGACAGGGCGTGAGCGATGTCATCAGGATGATGAAAGTGGAGGGTGTGGTTTTTGACCTGGATGTTGATCGATTTCCAATAGGCATTCCACTCGGCACTGTGGTAGTCATGAACGACCTTGGGTTTGGGCGACAGAGTGGGGAGCCAGGGGAGGGTTAGAGGCAAAGGAGTTGGTGAGAAGTACTGGAAGATAGTCACTGCAATAGGATCTAGTTGGTACGCCCTAGGGGGTTGGGAGAAGTGAGGATGACAACACAGGTGGTGTTACTTTTGGGACAGGTATGCTGAGGGAGGGGGCAACGTCGTCTTGGAGGGTGGAAAGGAACTAATACCACATCTGGAGGGTGGCAGGATCATGTCTATAAATGTTAAGGTCTGCAGCAGTCATGTAGGTGGAGAAGGTGCAGTCAATATGGGAAAGGAAGTCATATGGAATGGGAACACCAGGACAGATGAATATGGTGGTACAGATGATGGTGAGGGTAGTCAAAAAGACGCTGAGGATAAGATGTTCGGTAGGATTATTGAGTAGGGCATGTGGCTGGACGGGAATATGCTTAAGGTGGCCAATAGCGACCCCACCTCACGGTAAGGAGCGGGGATTTTCAGTTCAGTGAAGGACATAGGAAGAGGTGCAGGCAACATGGTGAGGTTGAGGGACAGTTTCACTTAGTATGAATGTTTCAACCTACCACTGTTACATGGAATGCATAAACAGGGGCTTGTTGGCAGAGAAGCAGTGGATGTTTTGATAAAGGAGGTGATACTGGAGAGAGGGGAGGAGGAAGGAGGAGGAGTGAGAGAGGTTTAGACAATTGGTTTCTAGTAGGATAAAGGTGCAAGTAGGTGGTGTAGTTGTTAAGGTGGAAAACGGGACAGCCAGAGAGGGAGATGTGCTGGAGGGAGTGTGGTAAGGAACCAGATGATGGCTTCACCTGGGCAGGGGGTGGAGAGAGCTGTTGGGGTGGAGGGGTTGATCAATGAGGCGAACAGGGATGGTAATCTCTGTTTTAAGGAAGGGTTTTCCCTTACATTTAGAGGAATAGGTGGGGGTGGGCTTCATTTCATGTATTGCAAGAAGGAGAGGAGGCGAGTGGATCACAGTTTGGTGAAATGAGAGGCTCTGGGCTCTGCAGTGGGGGCAGGTGGGAGGACTTTTACAGGCAGAGGTAAGGTGATCGTTATAGACCAGGCACCTTTAGCCCTGGTAAGACTGGAGAGGGGAGCAGGAAGGGTCAACAGGATGGTGACAGTTATAAATAAAGACTCCATGGGTGAGTAAGGTGTCGATGGAGGGGGGGGGGGGGGATTCGGTGGTGAAACGCATAAAGGAGGGTAGAATGGATTTAGAGGGCAGGGTGGCATTCAGTTCCACCAACACCTCCACGCAAGGATGACACAGAAGATCCTTTTGAGGAAGTCCGCATGGAGAGAGGGATTGGGGGATTTGATAAGGATGGAGTCCTTGCAGAAAATGAGTTGAGAAATGGGGCATTGAGGAAGTATTTACGGATTTATAAGGTGAGAGCACAGGTGTTAAGGGACTTGGGGTCAGAGCAGAGAGGACAAAGTATACATGGTTAGGAGGATGTGGGAATAGGAGTGGTATCCATGTGAGGGTCAGAAGGTGTGGGCTGTGGTTTTTTAGTGGAGGAGACAGGAGCAGGGTCGACATTAGAGGAGGTTCTTTAGTGAGGGCAGTGTGGGAAGAAGGGTGAGGGATAGGTTGGATTGAGAGGTGACAGGAGGCCGGGCCTGCTTGGAGTGTGAAAGTGACTACAAGAGGTGATGTCAGTGAATCGTCTGGGGTGGCAACTGTGTCCAGCGGGCTATAACCACGTTGGGTGAAGGCAGTGCACGGTCTGTGGGGCGATGGGGGAGGTGGGGGGAACTCATGAGGGTGGGTAGCAGAGGTGGGAACAAGAGTGGGAGTCAGAGTAGGACCAGGAGCAGGAGTGGACTGATAAATGTGAGGATACAATATGAGGGAAGAGATGGAGAGTAATGAGGGGAGGCTAGGCATGAGGAGGGGGCGCCTGATTAGGTACTTCATGAAGTGATGGGGGATAGGGGAAGGGGAGGTGTAGATGATGGTGGTGGTTGGAGTGTCGCCTACTGGCGACGGGCGTCGCGAGTTAGGAAACGAAAACGAGTGGGGAGATGACACAGAGCGGGCAAAGATGATAAAGAAGACAAGGAAGCAGCACAGCAATGGCAACAGAGATGGTGATGGCAGCAGCAACGAGCAGCTGTGGCTGGCAGTCAGCAACATACTCCGAAGTGGCGGGCTACGGCTGCGGCAGCAGAGGGAATTCCAATCAGAGAATAGGTGGTGAGAGTAGCTCAGTCGACAAAATCTTCTATGTGGAAGGAAGGATTCAACTCTCTAAATGTTGACAGTTTTTTTTCTTTCTTTATTGAATTTCAATTCCCCATCTGGGGTGAGCTGGCAGCAGCATACGTGCCCTCTTCATCAGAGAGACAGTACATAACAGGGAGACATTTAAAACAACATAAAGGAGGAAATATGGCGAAACAGAGCTATAAAAAAGGTGAAACATAATGGAAGATAGCAAAGAAAAGGAGGTGACTGTAAACAAGGATATAAAAATCTAAAAACGGGTACACAAAATATCATGCACTGTCATTATTATAACAACACAAGGAAAAGTACGGTCAAAGCATAAAAGTTGCTATGGGTGGTGTAGAACTTAACAGTCACGGACAGCAACACTATGTGCAAGTCCAGCACACAATTAAAATCATAGAACTTCACGTCACTGTGGAGCAGCCCTGAACACAACACTGATGTAGCACACCAATGATGAGGAACAAACTGAGGGGATCTACCAGGGGTAAAGACACGAGGGAGAAGGGAAGAAAGGGGTGGACAGGCGGTGCTAGAGGGGGGGGGGGAGGGGGGAGACGAGTGGGACGCGCGCCAAAGGGGGCCAGGGAGGGAAGGATGGGAGAGGGAAAAGCTGAGCAGATGGCGCAGAGACTAAGGTGGGAGGGGGGGGGGGGAAAGGAAGAATAAAAATCCGCTCTTGGGGAAGAACAGGAGAGGAAGAGGGGAACCCTGGGGAGGGGGGGGGGGACAAGACCAGGCTACAGTTGGTAGGAAGGGTAGATGTCATGGCAAAGTTCATCATCTGGGAGGGGAAGGTGCAGGAAATTTCCCTGGTAAAGGAGATGGAGGATGTGGAGGCGGACAAAAGGGGGCATACAGCATACAGCGATAGAGGCGTGGCAACAGGCAGGGGAGTAGAAAGGAAGGAGGACACCAGGGGGTTGGTGGGATCAAGCCTGCAGACAGTCTAAAGGCTGCGGATATGTTGTAAGAAAATAAGGAGGTGGGAGAAGGGGATGAGGTCATACAGGAGCTGTGTGGGGGACATCTACATCTACATGACTACTCTGCAATTCACATTTAAGTGCTTGGCAGAGGGTTCATCGAACCACAATCATACTATCTCTCTACTATTCCACTCCCGAACAGCGAGCGGGAAAAACGAACACCTAAACCTTTCTGTTCGAGCTCTGATTTCTCTTATTTTATTTTGATGTTCATTCCTACCTATGTAGGTTGGGCTCAACAAAATATTTTCGCATTCGGAAGAGAAAGTTGGTGACTGAAATTTCGTAAAAAGGTCTCGCCGCGACGAAAAACGTCTATGCAGTAATGACTTCCATCCCAACTCGTGTATCATATCTGCCACACTCTCTCCCCTATAACACGATAATACAAAACGAGCTGCCCTTTTTTTGCACCCTTTCGATGTCCTCTGTCAATCCCACCTGGTAAGGATCCCACACCGCGCAGCAATATTCTAACAGAGGATGAACGTGTGTAGTGTAAGCTGTCTCTTTAGTGGACTTGTTGCATCTTCTAAGTGTCCTGCCAATGAAACGCAACCTTTGGCTCGCCTTCCCGACAATATTATCTATGTGGTCCTTCCAACTGAAGTTGTTCGTAATTTTAACACCCAGGTACTTAGTTGAATTGACAGCCTTGAGAATTGTACTATTTATCGAGTAATCGAATTCCAACCGATTTCTTTTGGAACTCATGTGGATCATCTCACAGTTTTCGTTATTTAGCGTCAACTGCCACCTGCCACACCATACAGCAATCTTTTCTAAATCGCTTTGCAGCTGATACTGGTCTTCAGATGACCTTACTAGACGGTAAATTACAGCATCATCTGCGAACAGTCTAAGAGAACTGCTCAGATTGTCACCCAGGTCATTTATATAGATCAGGAACAGTAGAGGTCCCAGGACGCTCCCCTGGGGAACACCTGATATCACTTCAGTTTTACTCGATGATTTGCCGTCTATTACTATGAGCTGCGACCTTCCTGACAGGAAATCACGAATCCAGTCGCACAACTGAGACGATACCCCATAGCTCCGCAGCTTGATTAGAAGTCGCTTGTGAGGAACGGTGTCAAAAGCTTTCCGGAAATCTAGAAATACGGAATCAACTTGAGATCCCCTGTCGATAGCGGCCATTACTTCGTGCGAATAAAGAGCTAGCTGCGTTGCACAAGAGCGATGTTTTCTGAAGCCATGCTGATTACGTGTCAATAGATCGTTCCCTTCGAGGTGGTTCATAATGTTTGAATACGGTATATTCTCCAAAACGCTACTGCAAACCGACGTCAATGATATAGGTCTGTAGTTAGATGGATTACTCCTCCTACCCTTCTTAAACACTGGTGCGACCTGCACAATCTTCCAATCTGCAGGTACAGATCTATCGGTGAGCGAGCAGTTGTATATGATTGCTAAGTAGGGAGCTATTGTATCAGCGTAATCTGAAAGGAACTTAATTGGTATACAATCTGGACCTGAAGACTTGCTTGTATCAGCCAATTTGAGTTGCTTCGCAACCCCTAAGGTATATACTTCTAAGAAACTCATGCTAGCAGCTGTTCATGTTTCATTCGTCTTCAAGTATTTGTATAAACGGCCTAGTCCTAGAAGACATTAAAGACACAATCATTGTAATCCACAATGGGTGATTAACAAACCTTATTTTAACTGTCCATAAATTGTGAAGATTTTTTTTTTTTTTTTTTTTTTTGTCGCTCAACACATGGAACCCAGATTGGAATCCAGTTTCATGTGTAACAGATTTCTCCTAGCAAAAGGAACAATTTGGACATACTGGGAGATAGTGAGCAAATTCTGAAGCTGTGAGAAGAAATTGCTGTCACTTGTTAAATCTCGCTCCAAGAAAGGTCAACACTGTGCCAGCAATGAGAAGATGCCAGTTCAACAAACAGAACTTCATTCCAAAAAATGTCTTTGGTAAACTAACCCTGGCTTAACAGTCAAATGTCGCTAGTGCTTTGGTGCAGCCTGACAGTGAAGTGTTGAGTGTACATGTCTGCTTTGATCACACATACTCTAAATTTGTCTGTCCTACAGTTGTGTGTGCATGTTTGTGTATCATGGTTTATAGGCCTACTGGGTAAACTCGCCATGTAAAAAAAAAGAGTAACGCATCATACTCGGTACCTCGGGGAGATGTGGAAATCCGAGTGTACTTAATAAAGAAAATGTCACTGTTCGTGTGTTTCTTTTCACTCATTTATCCTATTGCACATAGTTAACAAAATGTAACTGAAATATCTATTAAACTATAACATTAATTGGACTATGAACATAGTCATTTCAAATGGTTTTACTATTTTTCACAGGTAAAGTATGAGTATTCACCAGAATCCTACAGTACGGATGTTTTCCAATTGACAACTGAATGAAGTCAAAAAGCAAAATTTGCTTGGACAAGCTGAAAATTGTTTATTCGGTTCCAGTTATTATTTTTTATATTAAAACAGTCCCCAAGAATCTATTTTGCTGACTTTCTTGGTCTAATTTTCTATATTTAACATGTCGGTTACGACATGCTTAGTGATGGATGTTTTGTCACCAGGCATATAGCATCAAGTGTGTGGCTTTTAGTGACAACGAAAAAACTTTGCTACTTCTAACAAACTACATGCATGACTTCAAACTTTTTGTCGCTGACAACCCCCAGTCTGTTCATGCTATCAGACTTCAGCATCTGCCTCCCTTCAGTTTTCTCTTTGCTGGATCCTCAAGTAGTTCATACATTTTGCTCTGACAGTAGTAGTAGTAGTAGTAGTAGTAGTAGTAGTACAGCAGCATTTCGTTCGTCCTCTGGTGGAATGACTATTTCAGAACTGTTCCGTAGTTCTTGAATGGCAGCTCTTTCCACTTTCATGATGTTCGTTTTCAGTGGGACGGCTCTAGTGAGTGCACAGCATGTTTACCAATGTACATTTTCCTCATTGTTGCTGGGAACCACTTGTTTTGTACGATAGATGAAATCTGTAACAGGTATAGCAGTCAGTGTTGCAAAGTTGAGGGCCTTTTCCAGAACTGATTTTGACACATTGTCAGTCTCTTCACCCTCATGACACAATATTAATTACTGCCTCACTGTTGTCATGTGCATGAACACAGAAGATGTGAAAGCTGGCATTAATAGAACATACTGAGTGTTTAAGAGTTGGAACAAACAATACTTGTTGGAAGTCGCTTGCTTATGTAGAATTGTTAATTCCACAACACAGCAAACAATGTGGCAAACTATTCCATCCATGCATTAAACTGATGTAATGGCGGGCGAGTAGTAGATTGGGGTTTGTGTCGTGTGAACATACCACATTTGCAGCGATCTTTTGCATGTACAGACATGTCAGCGTAGACAGATCGTTGCGTGTGGACCGGGCTTAAGAGAATGGTACATATCTACAATGTACAATATAAAATCTCTTTCTGGATGTGTCTCTCATACTTTTTGTTGTAAGTGGCTTGTGTGACAGTTTCCAGGGCAAGAAAATGTTCATTTTCAATATCTCACATAATTTAAAAATGTAACATGCATCATAATCTTCTCATTAAGAATAAGTTGTGTTTAATGAAGTAAGTATTACAATTAGAAAATAAATATTTGTCTTGAAGCTGATGGCGATCAAATATTCTAACTTTCTTCATCCATTACTGGAAAACGACAAAGTGACAATACTGCAGTCAATGTGTTAACAGCTTTATGAGAATATAACATTGTTTCAATCTACAGGAACAGGAAACAGTTCGCTAGAGAAATCCCACAAGCAGTATGGTGGGGTCAGTCTGGCCCCAAACTTACCTGCTCTGAACACAACCACTTGGTTTTACAAATCAGAGTGCAAAGTATGCAGACCTACAGCACTACAATTTTACAAGCATTCAATCTAAACATAAACAAAATTCTGTGGCATCCGTATTACCCCACCACACTGGAAAAGAGGCAAGTGAAAGTAAAGAGTAAGTATCATTGAAGTAAAGATGCACTTGAAATTTGCATAAAGGAAATAAATTTTGTGAATTAATTGGAAAATATTTCAAAATCTTGCAGCATACAGAAACAACTAACTTACTGTTTATTTAAATATTACTATTTGCCACAATAAACACTTGCATAATATTGTACATACATTTTCAATTAAAAAGTTTCGGTTGCCAGCAGCTTTTCAAGAAGTGATGTATCTTATACAAATTCATCCCACCAAATACAGTAATAAATTGTAAAGTGAAAGAGTTAAAATGATTGTTTCAATAGTTTTCTGTAAAGTGATCAGAATAATTGTGTTAACCCATTCTACAGAAATTCTGGAAATGCTCCTTAGTATTTCAGCAGGTTATATGATTAATGTTTTATGTACTTTTAAATTATTCATAATTTAAGTGAACACACTGAAAACAATAAAAATTCTAATAATTCAGTTAAAAATAAATAAAATAAATACAAGCTGAAACACTAGCAGGAGCATGAAACAAAAAATAAAGACTGAATTTCCATGTACAATGTACCATTATATCTGCGTAGGAAGTTACTTTTATTTTTAAAATAAATGCAAAAGGAAATAGTGTGCAAGGATTAAATAATTATGGGTAAATCACCAGAAAATATTAAGCAAACAACAGTCTATGTTTTAGCCACTTTTGATGACTAATTAGTAATGCATTTCAGACATTGCCCATCATCAGAATATCTGTCCAGAAACATCACAAAATACAAATGTCTGCTTGTGTCTGTGTATGAGCGGATGGATATGTGTGTGCGTTTGTGTGCGCGCGAGTGTGTACCTATCCTTTTTTCCCCCTAAGGTAAGTCTTTCCACTCCCGGGATTGGAATGACTCCTTACCCTCTCCCTTAAAACCCACATCCTTTCATCTTTCCCTCTCCTTCCCTCTTTCCTGACAAAGCAACCACCGGTTGCGAAAGATCGAATTTTTTTGTGTATATTTGTGTTTGTTTGTGTATCTATCGACCTGCCAGCGCTTTTGTTTGGTAAGTCACATCAACTTTGTTTTTAAGATATATTTTTCCCACGTGGAATTTTTCCCTCTATTACATTAAGCGTACTTAGATTCATAGGCAACTAAGTTAATGTGCCAGAGAAAAAACTTTCTTCAGAGTATCATGCCAAGTGTTATCTATCATAACTTTGGAGCTCTCAACTCTCAGCATTCTGCCATCACATAATTAGCTGTTATAACATACCACTAATTGGCTTGGTTGTAGAAGTGCTGAGTTCATATGTCATATTTTGACAGATAATTAACAAAAATCAACTGAAAAACCATAAAAACAGTACATCATGCTAAATGATTTTTTGTTCCTTTAGGAAAACTAATAGTCACAATTGAGAGTGTAAAGATCACATTAGAACAAAAGTGCAGTATTAATACAGGTGGTATGGGCAAAAGACAGAGGGAAGGGACAAGGGGATGTGGTGAGAGGCTTCCAAATTAATCTTAGCTTATGTAAATGAGAACCAGCAATCTCTGGTACTAATAAACTTAAAATAGGGAATAGAGGCTTATTGTAAGTCTATTAGGTCTTGTGCATACACATAATAAGTTGAAGGTGAAATTTCTTTAAAGTGCACAAACAGGTTATTAAATTATTCCAGCACTTAGATAAGAACACAAAATATATTCAATATAATGTTATTCGAGTCCCTCAGCCTCTGTCAAACAGTAGTAAGTCACATATTTAGCTTTTTTGGTTTGTTTTCATTGTTTAATTCTTAAGTTAGATAGGGTGTGTGTTGGACACAATAGAAGCTGGCTGCAGTTCATGATTGGCTGAAGGAGCTTTTAACTATGGTCAGCTGTCTTCAGGTGTAATGGTGGCAGAGAAAGTGGTGCATTGCTTGGAACAGCTCAGGTATCATTTGTTTCACCATAGGCTCTGCTGCTGAGGCATCTTCTAGTGTATCTGATGTGGTGGGTCTGCCCTGACCATAGGGTGAGTGGCAGTCGGTAATACATTTGCATCACTTGAGGCAAAGGGTCAACATTGAGACAGATCATTGGGACTGGGGGGGGAGGGGGGGGTGGTTGCACATGGTAGAGTGAGCATTCATGATCAAGGAGAGACGTAAGCAGAACACGAGTTAAAAGGTCGGTCGAAGGAGGTTTGGGGCATGGAGGTGTACAAAATAAGAACAGTAGAAAGGAATATCTTTGTTTGATTGTGGAACTACACTCCAGAAACTACCCTCTATTTGTTTTGATGGCTATCAATGTCAACACTAATAGGTAAATTTGGATATCATCTTATAATGATTGATATTGGCAGTCATTAGGTGTAGTATGATGGTCTCTGTGATACTAGTCTGCTCTGTGATTTTGGAATCAGCTGAAGGCATTTTTCCTTCTACACTTGTTTTGATGTTTATATATAGTACAAACAATGTTTTTATCCTCATGATTATTATTGAATTGTTGTGCATTCAGCAAACCATGATATTGTTTATAACGTTTGAATTCTTTGCAGTATTAGGCATGTAATATATGTATTGGCTTTCTATGCAAATTCCCAGTTGGAAGTAAGTTTGCTATTAATTCAGATAAAACACTACTGTATAAATTGGGATCATGCCTATGACATGTAGTCCGTAGTCTTATCATAATGCTGTGACATCATCTCTTCTGGATTTGTATTTATTACAACTCAAAACCACCCCCCTGCCCCCACCATTTAGTCACTATTTATTTTACTTATACCCTTGACCATACCTCCTCATCTTCCCATTGCTTTTTCACAATCCACCCCCCACCCCCCCTCCCTCCAAACAAACATTCTGTATATGAAATTAGGTCAAATCTGTTGAAGAAATCATCAGCCAAGTCATGAGGTCAAAGACACAGCATGGCTTCCATTCTTTTGTGCAATGGGTAAGTTAGAGTGTAAACAGGCAAGGAATCGGATGAGCCTTTCTGTCACCAAACAAAATTAAAGAAAGGTTGTGACCTGACAAACATACTCTCAGGCTCAGTGTACCAGGGATTTATAATATTCCTTGTGAGTATGGTATCAGTTATGTGGGACAGCCTATGCAAACTATTGCTAATTGCTGTGTTGATCATCATCTTAAGCATGAAAAAATGAAAATCAGCCATTTCCGAGAACTGTTTAGTGAGTAAATGCAAGATAGGCTTTAAGCAGATGAGGATCTAGCCCATATTTCTAGCTGCTGTATGATCACAACAATACACACACTGGCTGTGTAATTATCAGTTTATTTATTTGCTTTTTTCTAATACAAGAACAGACCACATGTTGCACATGAGGCAGTATATATGAATATAGCACAATATTTTCAGTGACGTAACACGACATTTTAGTGACGTAATAAATAAACGATGTAAGTAATTATTCATTCGCCAATTAACGTCGCATTTCCATCCAGTTCCTCACTATCACTTGTCAGAATCAGCGTCAAAACAATCTTCATAGTTATCACTAAGACAAAACCACAGCATTGTGCATTACAATGCACAATGCTCCTGAAGCACATAACAAATTGTGTGCGGTCCACGTCTTCTGGTAATCAACTGTCTTTTTCGACTGAAAGAACGTCCATGTACTACAATTAATCTTGTTCCTCTTCCTGTCGTCTGGTGACCATTGTCGCTCAAGGGTGTTACCTGTCCGATATTTACTGACAGCTTCCGGGTCATAACCCACATTTTGTCTAGCCATGTTATGGAATGAATGTCCTCTCCTACAATCTTGTGCAAGACTATGCTTCGAGACATTACAATATACACCTCTTCACACTAGACTCTGTGTCTGTGTTTGTATCTGAAACCAAAACTTTTCAGAATAACTTTTAGTGACTTTTGCCATCCGAGAAAAAGCTCACTCCCTTTCAACGACACTAGCAACGGTAGTATACTGTTTTCTCCTGTAGTAAGCATAAATGTGATTGCCAATTGCATCAGTCTGGAAAGAACGTAAGTCAGTAACAGGGTTAGACGGCTTTTTCTTCTTTCCAGGAGTCGCTAAAAATACATTATCTAATCTGAACGCCTTGTAATAATTATAGTACACCTCTACATCTATCAGCTTTAGCAGTGACACTGCCTTACTACTATTCTTGCACCACGTCCAAGTGTTTTTGATATGCGTTCCCCTGCTTTATTGGCTGTACATGAATACTTGGGTATTCTTTTTTCTGCTCGTAAAACTCACGAGTTATCTGTATTAATTTCAGTGCCTGGCTGTTTAGCGGCACACTACGACGCAAAGGACTGTCACTGTGTGAACGAACTCTTCTCTGTGGGCATTTTCCATGTATCGGAACTTTTTTAAAGTACGGAAGAATCTAGTCAGACAGTAGAAACCATTGTTTACACACACACAAAAGAAAGCCGGTAATGCGGGAGCTTTGAAGTCACTACCGGAAGCGAATACCGCGTTGGGATTAGTTCGTGCCGCACGTACGTCAAGTGCAAAGTTTCGGCGGCCTCGATATTTGTTTGAGTTGCATCTAAATTCTTTCTGTATATTTTATATTTACTGTGTGTTGATTTCAGTTTTTATAACATATTAAATTCCATTAATGACTGCCTGCAAATAGAGGATACACATTGTTTCAATAGCTTTTGATGAAACTTTTAGGAACAGTAAGAGCACGTTGTTGAAATCTAGTATGCAGAAATATGACGTATAATACCTGTGAAATAATTAGTGCTAAAATTGCATTAGATTTATATTTAAATTATCTAAACGAAAACTAAATTCACAAACCTCACAATAATTCATCAGTTATTTATGAGCAGTCACGAACATTTACGCTTTCAAACATTAAGACTGAAATTCAGTCACATAAAAATACTGTGAAAAGCCTTTAGTGAGGTGTGACTTGACGTTTGTATGAAAAGACATGCCCCGCTTCCGTGACGACGAAAAATGTTAATGACGCTTAGTTATAAATAAGTAAGTGTCTGGACACCCCACTGTGGGAAATATTGTTGAGATGTGTGCAGATGGGAGGCTGTTTTCAACCCAGCACGTCTACGAGGCAGGATGGTGAGTGAGCGTCTCCATATGCTGCGTGGCGTCACTTGTTCCTTGGTGTCATAGTTTGAAGGTGTTTAGAAGCCAAGGATCAAAAGGAAAAGAAAAAAAAAAAAATGATTGTCGAACTGGCTCATGTAGAGAATACTTCTTGTCTAGATGTTGTCCACGCGACATCAGTTTTGAAAAGACCTGGCATGTACAAGAGATTGTAAGATAAAGTGTCAATATAGAAGGTTTGAAGTCCAGTCGTTCGTGTAGTTCAAGTAGCTTGAAAGACAATTACGTTCTCTTTCAGCATCTAGTCACCCACAAGGAGATGAATTCCAATTGTAACATGGTTACGTGGAACTGACTAGCAGGGCTCCCTCAGCAAACATCAAGAAGGGCAACATTACTAAATAAATCTACAAACATCAAACACAAAAAGGCTTACAGATCACACACAAGAGATATAACACTGATACCATTATGGCGGCTGTGACAGGACTAGGATTAACCGTGCTAGAGAACGGGAGAACAAGATGTTACACAAATTTCGTCAAAATAACTTGCAAAAATACACCGATGTGAAGGACTACCGATATCAACAACAAAGAATAAAGAAGAATAAATATACCTGGTGTACAAGAAGAAAGGTGACATAAAATATTATCTACAAAAATATTTTAAGAAGACTGACTGAAAAAAAAGAAGTTCAAGATTTATACTTCGTTGTCCATATCAACTTGGGCAATGGCAGTAGATAATTACCTTATTCAAGTCAAATTAGACACAGAAATACAAGAACATCTTGTTAGACTAAGAAGATTTCCTGGCGTTGGAAGCTACAATTGTCTCAACAGTCCACGATGCCACTACAGCAGCCAACAAGCAACTCATCTCCACACACTGTCCACAGTGCAACTCTTCAATATGTCACATTGGCTCCGCATATGCTGTTTCACTGCAGCACAGCGGGTTGCTTCCATTATCAAGTGAGCTCTAGCCAGCACTGAGATACCAAATAAAAATAATTATACACATCAATGTAAAATTACAGACGCATGGGAATATAAATGTATAGTGACCATGAAGAGTCGAAATTTTTAGGAGCAACATCTTCATTTAAATGAATAAGATGCTTCACATATTGGTGAGAGTATCTGATGCAGCATACCCGATAGAAGGTGTGTGTTGGAGAGTAAAAGGTAGGCAGATCCATGGAAGGGAGGGCTATGCCTACGTCAGGTGAATCCATAGAAAGAATAACCTCAACTATAATATTGGAGGTTGATTTGTAAAGGGACACTAGCATCTTAAATTGAAAGGTAATTAACCAGTGTCTGCCCATAGAAGAGGATATAGAAGCAATTAATTGTTCCCATTCACGAAGGTCTCTCCGAACTTGTGCATTGCAAGGAGACTTATGTCGAAGGAGGACAGCAGTGTTTCCATGGTTGCTTGACTTCATAAATGTCTGGGATTTGCAATTAGCAATCATGGATTGAATTGATGTATCAGCATGTAGATACCTGGGTGCATAAGAAGAGGATTGTAACTATCCGATATGTAAGCATTTAATCAGAGTGAAGCAACAATAGCTACCTCTTTTGCATAAAAGGGGACACAGTGTATGCTCATAAATATAAGTTGACAAGGCGAAAAGGAGCTTGTACAATATCTCACAAGTAAATCCTCCAGTTAGCACGATGACATTATATACGATCTGGAGATATTATCTAAAGTGAAATGAAAGTAATCCACAAATCTTGTATGGGAGTAAATTAATGTCATGAGAACAGGTTTCATAAGCAATTTTGACACCTACAATGGAACTGTAGAGATGATTGACTAAACCAGCAGAAGACATAAAACTGCTAGTACATTAAGAATGTGATGACTTAACAAGAAAGATAGTCACTTGGCAGAGTGAAATATTATGCATATAAGCAGACCCAAAGATAAAGTAAATGGTAATATTAAGATATAATGGCTGAAGTGAAGAGCAGAGTTCTCATTGATTCTTGACAGGGAAGTTTGTGTGTGCGGAAATGGTTACAATTGTATACACAAAGAAGTGTTACCTGATATTGTGATAAATACGAAACTATGCACTCAAAGACAATACACATGATAATTACAAAAAGGGTGTTCTGTAGATCAGACTAATAAAGACAGAAGTGAAAGTTCAAAAGGCTCTGAGCCCTACAGGACTTAACATCGGAGGTCATCAATCCCCTAGGACTTAGAACTTTTTAAACCTAACTAACATAAGGACATCACACACATTCATGCCCAAGGCCAGATTCGAACCTGTGACTGTAAGACACTCGGTTCCGAACTGAAGTGCCTAGAACCGCTCGGCCAATGCGGCCGGCAGAAGTGAAAGTTATGAAGACTGGGAGTGAAAGAGTAGATCTAGGCCCTCATCTGCTTTCTTAGTTATGTAATAAAAGGCTGGTTAAGTCCCAAGTAATACTAAATGCTAATGATGTTCTGATAATTAAAAGCACCAAGTTCCAAACTGTTGTAATTAGTCATTACACCAGTTTATATGACACATTTCATTTCAGCAGGATGGTGTGACATGTGATGTTACGATTTTATTAAATGACATGCCCCACTTCCAGGGTTCTGTGATGATGAAAGATGTTCATGACATTTAGCAGTATCAGGACACCACTCAGTGGGAAATATTGTTACAATGTGTGCAGATGAGAGAATGTCTTGAACCTATCAAATCTATGAGGTGGGATAGTGAGTAAACATCTCCACCTGCTGTGGAGGACTGCTTGTTCCTTGGCGTCATGGTTTGAAGGTGTTTAGAAGACAAAGAGAAAAAGAAAAGAAAGTTCATGGCTACAGTGGACACCATGACAAAGGACCGTAGGTATGGTTTGTGTGGGGAACACTTCTTGTCTTGATATTATCCACACAACATCAGTTTTTAAAAAGAACTGTCAACCTAATTTGTACATGAGATTGTATACTGATTGATGATGTTTTACGAGGGTTAACTGAAAAGTAATGCCTCCACCTTTGTAACTCTTCAACAGTTGGTAGCATTGGTATGTGGCGGGTACTGGCTTGATTCGTAGCCTCTTCTCTGCAGCTCCTGTTGGCGGGAAGCCTTAGCATTGAACGGTTGTTTTTTTACTGTGTAAAATAAGGAACACTGCGCAGACAGTCAGTCAATGCGATTTAAGCAACATGCAGTCATTGAATTCTTGACAGCAGAAGGTGTCACCCCAAAGGAGATTCATCACAGAATGAAAGCATTTAATGGTGATTGTGTTGATGTGAGTACTGTGAGTTGTTGGGTGAGTAAGTTTAAAGATGTTGAAGTGGGAACATCTGACCTGCTTGACAGACAAAGAATTGGGTGTCCTGTGACAACAGAGTTTCACAAGCAAAATGACAGATTGATTCAGGACAATCGTCATATCACTCACAGGGATATTGCAAGCACAGTCGGCATTTCACAAGAACATTTGGGAGTCGTCATTGCTTTGTTTGGCTATCAAAAGATCTGTGCACAATGGGTACACCAGATGCTGACTCATGAAAACGCACAGACTTCAAATTTGCCAGGAACTCCCCTCACGTTACAAGAATGAAGAAGACGCTTTTCTCCATTCAGTCATGACAGGAGACGAAACGTGGGTACAACATTACGACCAGAGACAAAACGTCACTCTATGGAATATCAACACGAAGACACACCCCAGAAAAAGAAATTCAAGACACAGCCCTCAGCTGGAAAATTGATGGCCACAGTGTTCTGGGATGCAGATGGTGTTACCCATATTGATTTCCTTGATCGTGGAACTATAAATTCAGAGCGTTACATCACAGCACTGCGAACTATGAAATGACGGCTAACAAGTGTCTGAAAGGAAAAGGGACATGTTTTCCTGCAGCACAACAATGCCAAACCACACACTTCACGTGTCACCACAGCACAACTTCAGAGACTAATCTCTCCACCATACAATCCTCCACCATCCTCCATACAATCCAGATTTAGCACCATATAACTGATAACGAAAGAGAATCTGCAGGGAAATCATTATGCTTTTGGTGAATACGTTGGGAGAACTTTGAGACTGTGGTTGTGTCAACTTCTTCTGTGACGGCTTCAGAAAACTTGTTCATCATTGGCAGAAATGTATCCAGTTGGCTGGTGATTATGTGGAAACGTGAATATTGTTAATTAAAGATCACCTTCTAAGGATTATTTCTGTATTTTATTTATTAAAATATTATTAAAATTTTCCCATCCAAGGAAGGTGGAGGCATTACTTTTCATTCAACCCTCATATAAGAGAAAGTGTCAATATAGAGATAATGTTTTGTAAGAGAAAGTGTCACTAAAGTGATGATGTTTTGTAAGACAAGGTGTCAATATTGAAAGTTTTATAGTTCAGTTATCCATGTCCATGTTGCTTGCAAGACAATTACTGCTCTCTTTCAGTGCATGCCTACACCCAAGGAGACGAGGTCCTGTGAAGAGTGCTGCAACATAAAGAAAAGTGACCAACAGATGTTTATTAAAATGGGTTAAACACTGCATGCAGGGAACAACATTGATACCATACTGAAATCTATCCATGTTCCATTCCAGTAGCACACTGTAAATCAATGCTTCAATTGTAACTCGACAATTTTTTAAGTGGATGTAAGTGGTGTTTCAGTCATCGTTTTACATAATTAGTTATGTACAAAGTTCCCACAATCCAAATAACTCCCCAACTAAGGTGTTTACGGTGTTTCTAAATTTGTAACTATGCAAATAAATTAAAGCAGTTTGTTGGCAGTTCTATTAATACAACTAAATAGTGCTCAGGTTTGAAATTAATAGTCTGGAAAATGTGTTTAGTAGTGGGCATGTTTTATCCTGATAATGGCATTACAATAGACTGTAAATCTGTGCAGAATGGAAGAGACTTAATCAGCACTGGATTGCAATCACACAAAGATCTCACTTTCTCTGAAGGGCTCTCCTTGGGTGCCAGGCTGGGAGCTCGTGCTGTGTTTTTCTAACAAGCATACAAACATGACTGATCCTTAGTGTCGCAGATGGTTAAACATCTGTATGAAAGTAGTGTAGCACATATGTTACATTTGTCAAGGAGGTGATGGCTTAGTGAAAGGATGTGTTTTCCTAGCAAAGAAAGCCTGAGCTGTTCGTAGGTACTGTGATCATGAACTTGTCTGGCCAGAGCCTCTCTCTTGCATAGTAAGTGGGTGTTACATAAGTTCTATCAACAACCAGTATTTTATGGAAAAGTCTTTCCAGTGGAAAATAGTAGCCCGAGTAGTTGGTACATCCACCTTGTGCATCATTTACCTTCTGAGGAAGGAGTCCTCAGCAAGAAATTAAGCTCTCCCTTCTCTATGTAACGCTGGTGCACTTCAGCTACCTACTGTCTAAGATTCCATACATTTTACAGGAGGAATAGCTGAATCTATATATTGAGCTTCCTTTCCAGTATATCAAATCAGTACATCTACAGAGAGACTATGCAAAAATAAATAACATTGTATATAGTTAGCACCTGCCACCAATAGATAATACAGAAATGTTTCGTGCTTGGTTCCATTAACTAAGAAATATGGCTTTTAAATACACCGTAATACAGGACATGTCATGATTCTTTCTCAGCCTCAGCACAGAGGCTATGGATGGTGCTTGTTCTGACTGCCCCACTCTGTCTTGATAAATTGCATTGAGTCTCTTCAGGACAGTGACTCAGCAAACTTGTACACTTATCACTACAAATGAACAACTGAACAAAAGCTCTATAAAATTGGAGTACACATTTTCTGTCTACTTCCTATGTCTTGTAGGCAACACATTTTAAAACAGGGGAAATGACTGTGACTTTGCCTAATTATGTGAACAAAACAGTCTAGACATTTTTCATTTTACTGTGACATCTAGTTTCAGCCTCATTATTCCCATTTAGATCCTAACAAAATCACAGGAAGGTACTTCCTACCGCCAGCATCAGCTCATGAGTGCCATTGTAACAATGCTTACCAGTTGACGTTTACTGTAGCAATGGCTGTCCAGCTTTCACTTTCAATCTGGAGATGGCCTAATTTAACTGAAACTAGGCAAAAATCAAACAATGGAAAATCCAGGATGGAATGTAACAATACCAGAGAAGGAAAGTTGCTACTCACCATATAGCGGAGTTGCTGAGTCGTGATAGGCACAACAAAAAGATTCACACAATTATAGCTTTCGGCCATTAAGGCCTTTGTCAGCAGCACATACATACACACACACACACACACACACACACACACACACACACACACACACACACACACACATCTGTATTTCAGAGAGCTGAAACTACACTGCGAGCAGCAGCACCAGTGCATGATGGGGGTGGCGATTGGGTGGAGGTAAAGTGGAGGCTGGGGCGGGGAGGGGGAGCGATAGTATGGTGGGAGTGGCGGACAGTGAAGTGTTGCAGTTTAGACAGAGGGCAGGAGAAAAGGGGGTACGTAGCGGAAAGGAGAGAAATAAAAAGAAATTAAAAGACTGGGTGTGGTGGTGAAATGACGGCTGTGTAGTGCTGGAGTGGGAACAGGGAGAGGGAGGGGGGGGGGGGGAGGGGAGGCTGGATGGGTGAGGACAGTGACTAACGAAGGTTGAGGCCAGGAGGGTTACGGGAACATAGGATGTATTGCAGGAAAGTTCCCACCTGTGCAACTCAGAAAAGCTGGTGTTGGCGGGAAGGATCCATATTGCACAGGTTGTGAAGCAGTCATTGAGGTGAGGGATATCATGTTTGGTGTGTTCAGCAACAGGGTGGTCCACTTGTTTTTTGGCCACAGTTTGTTGGTGGCATTCATGTGGACAGACAACTTATTGGTTGTCATACCTACAAAGAATGCAGCACAGTGGTTGCAGGTTAGCTTGTAAATCACATGACTGGTTTCACAGGTAGCCCTGCCTTTGATGGGATGGGTGATGTTAGTGGCCGGACTGGAGTAGGTGGTCGTAGGAGGATGTATGGGACAGGTCTTGCATCTAGGTCTATTACAGGGGTATGAGCCATGAGGTAAGGGACTGGGAGCCAGGGTTGTGTAAGGATGGACGAATATATTGTGTAGGTTCAGTGTACGGCGGAGTGCCACGATAGGAGAGGTGGGAAGGATAGAGGGCCGGACATTTCTCATTTCAGGGCCCGACGAGAGGTAATTGAAACCCTGGCGGAGAATGTAATTCAGTTACTCCAGTCCATGATTGTACTGAGTTACGAGGGAACTGCTCCTCTGTGGCCAGACTGTGGGACTTTGGGAGGTGGTGGGAGAGTGGAAAGATAAGGCACGGGAGATTTGTTTTTGTACAAGGATGGGAGGATAATTACGACCAGTGAAGGCTTCAGTAAGACCCTCCGTATATTTTGAGAGGGACTGCTCATCACTGCAGATGCAACAATCACGGGTGGCTAGGCTGTACGAAAGGGACTTCTTGGTATGGAACAGGTGGCAGCTGTCGAAGTGGAAGTATTACTGGTGGTTAGTAGGTTTGATATCAACGGAGGTACTGATGTAGCCTCTCTAAGGTGAAGGTCAACATCTAGGAAGGTGGCTTGTTGGGTTGAGTAGGACCAGGTGAAGCAAATAGGGGAGAAGTTGTTGAGGTTCTGGAGGATTGTGAATAAGGTGTCCTCACCTTCAATCCAGATAGCAAAAATGTCGTCAATGAATCTGGACCAGGTGAGGGGTTTAGAATTCTGGTTTTTTTAGGAAGGATTCCTCTAGATGGCCCATGAGAAGTTAGCATAGGATGGTACCATGTGGGTGCCCATAACCATACTGCAGATTTGTTTGTAGGTAATGCCTTCAAAGGAAAAGTTATTGTGTGTGAGGATATAGTTGTTCATGGAGAATAGGAAGGAGGTTGTTGGTTTGGAAAGGTAATGTTCGATAGCAGTAAGGCCATGTGCATTTGGAATGTTAGTGTATAGCGAGGTGGCATCAATAGTGACGAGCAGGCCACCATGTGGTAAAGGGGCAGGAACTGTGGAGAGTCGGTCGAGGAAATGGTTGGTATCTTTCATATAGGAGGATAGGTTCCAGGTTATAGTTTGAAGGTGTTGGTCTATGAGAGTAGAGATTCTCTCAGTGGAGGCACAGTAACCGGCCACAATGGGGCGTCCTGGGTGGTTGGGTTTATGGACTTTAGGAAGCATGTAGAAGGTGGGAGTGTAGGGAGTGGTAGGGGTAAGCAGAGAGATGGACTCCGGGGAGAGGTTCTGGGATGGCCCTGAGGATTTGAGTAGTGACTGGAGATCCTACTGGATTATTGGAATGGGATCACTGTGGCATGGTTTGTAGGTGGAAGTATCTGACAGCTGACAGAGTCCTACCACATAATCCTTACGGTTCAAAACAACGGTGGTGGAGCCTTTGTCAGCAGGTAGGATTATAAGATCGGGATCAGCTTTTAGATGGTTGACTGCGGTTCTTTCTGTGGATGTAAGGTTAGCTTGCATGTTGAGCGATTTGGGGAATGATGTTGAGGCAAGGTTTGAGGTTAAGACATTCTGGGGGTGGTTTGGAGGCAGTCGCCGCTCACATCATGCGCTGGTGCTACTGCTCACAATGTAGATTCAACTCTCTGAGCACAGACGTGTGTGCAAGTTGCATTTGCATGATGTAGATTCAGCTCTCTGAGCACAGACGTGTGTGCAAGTTGCATTTGCATGAGTGTGTGTGTGTGTGTGTGTGTGTGTGTGTGTGTGTGTGTGTGTGTGTGTGTGTGTGTGTGTGTGTGTGCTGCTGACAAGGGCCTTAATGGCCGAAAGCTATAATTGTGTGAATCTTTTTTTTTGTGCCTATAACGACTCAGCTTTTCCGCTATATAGTGAGTAGCAACTTTCCTTCTCTGCTATTGTTAATTTTATTTGGGTTAGGCCTACTACTAGTCCTGTTAAGGGTACATAGGTATATTACAAGGTGGTACATTGTGACAAAATTTTTTACAAAAGCACAACAAATTGAAAAATTACTTACTGTTTCCAGTGGTAGTTACATAGTTTTCATGCAAAGCGTTTGCAAGTAAAAAGTTTAAAATTATACTCTGTCAAATTTTATAGTTCTCAAATACAAATAATTTATACAGCGATAAGGAACACCGAGAGCAACTTACTCAGTGTTATAACATTTATATAATTTAAAAGGCCATCATAATTAGAACAAGACCTTGAAGTACACCTTTATCTTTCATAAATGAAATGGTCAGTAATTCCATAACAAAAATAAAATGTGAAAAGGAAAAACCACAGAAAAACAGCAAGATGGCCCAGGAAACCAATTCAAGCTCTCTGAAAATATGACGCCTCCAAGTGGTACCATAAGCCTTCTCAACAAAAAAACATGTTAGATAAGAAAGGAGGCAAATCAAATATAGAAAACTATAGAACAGTCACCTTAATACCAGGCTTTAGTGAAACCACAGAAAAAGTAACGTGTACCAGGTTACTGAAATTTTTAGACAGAAATAAAATTCTCACCGATACTCAGCACGGATTAAAGAAAAATACATCAAAAACTAGTAACACCTATGATTCTTTTTTTTTGTGGGGAGGGCATCACTTTCACAAACAGATTCTTGCAAACCCCTCTTTCAGAAGTTATCATTTTTCCCATTCTCTGTATGTTGATACTAGAAATTAGTGAACATGTCGGACAGAATCCTCATGAACAGCAAGCAGTCTAGATGCTCAATGAGATCAGAGACTGGAGGAGGTCCGTCTAGTCAGCTAAGGTGGAGATGGCTAACTTATTAATTGGCTTGTCTGAGTAAGAATTGGATAATGACTTGAATGAAAGTACTACTGATTGCAAAATCCCACAGAGAGAGGTACATGGCTGAGTGCAAGCAGAGCCAGAGCAAATACAACAAGTCCTGGCCCTGGGCTTGACCCTCACGCACAGATATCCCTCTTGAACTGCTATCTATACTGAGCTATCCTTCCCCCCTGAAGTGGGTGGCTGGCAGCAGCTTATTACGCCGCTCTTCAGCCTACAGTATTTGTTTTAAAAAGATGAAGGTAATAAAAAATAAAAATAACAGTTGGCGATAAAATCGGCGACTTGAAGGTAAAATGGCAGAAAATTCTGGAACTTAAAACATAAAACACAGGGTTGATGATGCGAATAAAATAAACAGGAAGCAGAAAAATAATAGATAGACAATTAAAAAACACGGCGACCGTCTGGTTTCTGTTCGCAAGAGATATAAAATGCACACCCAGCGACAGCATGATTTCTGTTCGCAACACTGTGGAAAGACTCACAACACTGAACACTCACTTAAACACTGCACTAAAAATTTGGCACAAATATGACATACCACAGTCGAGAGCAGGTGGGGGAGGGGGGGGACTGGACAGAAGATGGGAAAAAAGGGGGGAAGGAGAGGAAAAGAGAAGGGGGAGGGGGGAAAGGAGCCAATGGAGGATGAGGATCCATCAGAGGGGTGGGTGGGGGGGGGGGGGGGGGCGCCGAGCAGACGTGCCAGGGAGTGGGGCTCTCCTTCAGATTCCACCTCTGCCTTTATACTGTATGGTAGCCCACACCACCTCTTCCACAATAGTGCTTCAGGCCTCCATCCTGCAAGGTCTTGTGTGACCTTGTGTGACCACCAAATCTCTTCCATGCCTCGTGGTTCTCCACGTGAGCTGACATGATACCTCTTGAGTCTGTGTAACATTTCCCACCAACACACTTCCTGTGGCATCTCCTTTGTACTCTGAATACTTTCTAAGAAACTTATTTGTTCTGGCTGCTGTTCTGTTGCCTCTCAGGCATTGCATTTTTAAAAATGTGACACCTCCCGCCCCCCCCCCCCCCCCCCACCTCCCCTCCCAGGGAAAAATTTGTAGGCACTGTCCTGTTCTCACCCACTACAAATCTTTATACAAAGTTTTTCACAAATTTTGTTCCATTAACAGGGAAACGCACACATTTTCTTTACAATAATGTTCAGAAGACACACACAATTGCCTTACAGCTGTCCACAAAAGAAATACATATAAATCAATCTTTTCCTGTATGAGAAACATTTACATTTTTACATCTCACACTTAATATCATTTTTACTTATTCTATTACCTGGAATAAAGATACATTTTATTTTACAATATGAGACATTGTGTATTATCCTACTAATTATCTTTTCTGGTGGGATGGGTATATATAAATTTTACAAACAACTTTACAATGAATTACACTTGATACATTGATGTAGACTTCATAACATACTTACAATTTTGGTACTTGAAAGAGAAAACACTTTAAACTAGTTTTCCATGCTTTATACCGGTGTTATCATTTTTCGCTCTTTGTCTGTTTTTGTCTTAACACTTCGATAATCATCATTTCTAACTTCACTTCTAATGTGTCTAGCATGCACTAGAAAGATCTGTCAAAAATTCTCTCTTTGCTGTCTCTGGATGTGCTTCTTATAGGACAGTAACTGACCATTATCCTCTCAGGGCACTGATTTACAATAGTGTTATTAACACATATTTTTTTACAGAAATCATTACTCATTGTCTTGCACACAAATTTAAAACAGTCTCAGCAATGTTCACAATATCTGCATAAACAACATAAATGGCTCTGAGCACTATGCGACTTAACATCTGTGGTCATCAGTCGCCTAGAACTTTTAAGGACATCACACACATCCATGCCCGAGACAGGATTTGAACCTGCGACCGTAGCAGTCGCGTGGTTCCGAACAGAGCGCCTGGAACTGCGAGACCACTGTGGCCAGCAAACAACATAATATTACAATAATTACTACACTAGAGCACAAAAAACTCCAGAAAGGGAAATGACTTAAAGAGAAGTTGCTGTAGGCACATCTCTCCTGGTATTCAATCTCTCTCAGTAGCTCATCCAACTAATGTCCTGCAGCTGTTAGGTCATCTAACTTAAGTTCACTTATATTCTTCTTCTTTTTCTTATTCGCTATGCAGCAATTTGTTTCCATGCTTAAGTTCGGTACAGTATCACTATGTGGACATTTGTTTGTATTATATGTTCTGACTGTATCATTGTCTGAGCAGTATACCCACAACATTTACCTAAATATTTTACCTTCCCTGTGCCTTGGAGTATGATACCTGTGGAACTTCCATCATGCCAGATGTCAGAAATGCCTTCAGTTACTGGGGGGCAATAAACAGTCATTCATTATTATTTAATGGTGTCCACAGACATTCATTTAACACTATTAGCTTCTGCAAGCAATCCTTCAGAACTTCTTTCACTGGCTGCAGCATGTAGCTTCACACTTCTTATGGTCATATGTGAACAAAAGTATAAATATTTGCTTGCATATACTGAGGCTCTGATCTACCATCTTGCACTGTAACTGCTCGTTATTTAACTTCACATACTGATGTTTAATGTCATCAATTAGCAGTAGCCCTTTCTCTGGGTCAATTTATGCTAAGAAATGTCTCGTTCTATTCACTTCTGATGGTAATGGTAATACTTTGTAGAGGTTAAATGCATCATTCTCTACTGGCTGGACATTTAACACATAACTTAAGATGTTTCCAGCAATGAAAACACCCAGGTCAACACTTCTGATTAATTGATATCCTGTTCTATTGTAAGGTCGACAGGGAACCGCTTATCTTTGATGTCATCTTTTATTAGTTCCATATACTTGACAGTCTAAAATGGATTGATCAGCTGCGGCTCCACAATACCTTTCTGAGCGTTGACAGTTGCTGATATTAACATATTGTATTCCCATTCTAGCTCATTGAAAATGCTCTTCAGTTGTATTATCTGTTCGTTAACAGTGATCAAAATTATGGTTCTCTGTTAACATTTATCAGTACTGTCTTCGATTGTACTATGTGCCAGCTTAATTGCTTCATTCCATGTGTGATAATTGTTTCATTTTTTGTTATGGGACTTATCATTTGATTAAAACTTGTCAAGGTTGCTTTAAATATTGTCATTTCCTCTTTCAAAAGTCAGAGCAGCTGTTTCTCTTCCATTCTGACATCTACCTTTGCCTCGAGGTATGTGGGTCATCTTCATCTAGTGTTCTGAACAGAATCTTACTGATGTTGCTAATGAAGTTTAAGATTCCTCATTTCTTCATATGGGATTCATGCACAGCCAATTGTTCAATCAGTCCCAGTGCTTTTTCTGTTTTTCCTATGTGCCAATTTAAATCAAGTTCCACACTGTTACACTCATATTCAGCAGTGCCAACATGTCTTTACAATATCTGATAGCTCGGTTCTGAGTACCTCAGATTTCTCTCTCAGTTCAATTACATTAAAATAACTCTCAATTTTCCATGTTACAGTGTAAATTTTCTCTCGACACTTATTGGCATAATAATGTACATGTGATGGCTGGAACTCAACCACATTGAGCAGTAAAGTAACACTGATGAAGCAGTATGATGCCAACATATGGAATTAGAAAAATTCCTTCTGTTTGTTTGCATGAGCTGCGAGATATTTATTTAGTTTCAGACAGATTACAACATTAATCCCCTTTGTTTATACCACTGTGTACAGACATTGCCACTGTGTATCTAACTTGGGTGATCTGCTTCATCGTATGCTCTCGTCAAACAACAGAAACTTATCCCCACAATCGAATTCCTTTGGATCATCAGTCCTATCATAGTACTTCTTATTTTTTATAATACAGTGTGCATTTTATGTTCTTGCACATCAGTGCATTTCTTGCATGTGCTATTTTAGAACTGCCAAACAATAATCATACCTCACTCCAGCCGGATCTTTCTGTGGTATCCCTGGAATGTTACATGTTCTTCCAAAGAAAAATTGATGTGGCTCTTAATCCGCATGTTGCAGTGTTGTATTTTACGCTACTGGCCATTAAAATTGCTACACCATGAAGATGACATACTACAGACGCAAAATTTAGCCGACAGGAAGAAGATGCTGTGGTATGTTAATGATTAGCCTTTCAGAGCATTCACACTAGGTTGGCTCTGGTGGTGACATCTACAGCGTATTGAAATGAGGAAAATTTCCAACCGATTTCTCATACACAAGCAGCAGTTGACCGACTTTGCCTGGTGAAATGTTGTTGTGATGCCTTGTGTACAGAGGAGAAATGCGAACCATCACGTTTCTGACTTTGATAAAGGTCGGATTGTAGCCTATCACTATTATGGTTTATCGTATTGCGACACTGCTGCTCGCGTTTGTCGAGATCCAATGACTGATAGCAGAATATGGAATCGGTGGGTTCATGAGGGTAATACGGAACGCCGTGCTGGATCCCAATGGGCTCGTATCACTAGCAGTTGAGATGACGGGCATCTTATCCGCATGGCTGTAACGGGTCGTGCACCACATGGCTGTAACGGATCATGCAGCCACGTCTCGATTCCTGAGTCAACAGATGGGGACGTTTGCAAGACAACAACCATCTGCACGAACAGTCAGATGACATTTGCAGCAGCTTGGAGTATCAGCTCGGAGACCACAGCTGCGGTTACCCTTGATGCTGCATCACAGACAGGAGTGCCTGCACCTGCGATGTTGTACTCAATGACAAACCTAGGTGCACGAACGGCAAAACGTCATTTTTTCAGATGAATCCAGGTTCTGTTTACAGCATCATGATGGTTGCATCCGTGTTTGGCGACATCGCGGTGAACGCACATTGGAAGTGTGTATTCATCATCGCCATACTGGCGTCTCACCCGACGTGATGGTATGGGGTGCCATTGGTTACACGTCTTGGTCACCTTGTGTTCGCATTGACAGCACTTTGAACAGTGGACATTACATTTCAGATGTATTACGACCCGTGGCTGTACCTTTCACTTGATCCCTGCGATACCCTACATTTCAGCAGGATAATGCACGACCGCCTGCTGCTGGTCCTGTACGGGACTTTCTGGTTACAGAAAATGTTCAACTGCTGCCCTGGCCAGCACATTCTCCAGATCTCTCACCTACTGAAAACGTCTGGTCAATGGTGGTCGAGCAACTGGTTCGTCACAATATGCCAGCCACTACTCTTGATGAATTGTGGTATTGTGTTGAAGCTGCATGGGCAACTGTACCTGTACACGCCATCCAAGCTCTGTGTGACTCAATGCCCAGGAGTGTCAAGGCTGTTATTACGGCCAGAGGAGGTTGTTCTGGATACTGATTTCTCAGGATCTATGCACCCAAATTGCATGAAAATGTAATCACGTATCAGTTATAGTATAGTATATTTCTCCAATGAATACCCGTTTATCATCTGCATTTCTTCTTGGTGTAGCAATTTTAATGGCCAGTAGTGTACATAAAAACTGAATAGAACCCAACTGTACCAATTTGTCTGTCCTCTATTTACATAGTATCACAACATCTCATCTCCGTTAAAGTTCCATGTGACCTCTTTTAACACTCTGCTTGTTTGAGTGTGGTAACTTCTTGATACGCAGTAGTTTATATACTCTCTTCATATCTCACTCATGAAATTACTTCCCATGTCTACAGTATTCCATACCTCAGTATAATGGTCTCAACTAACAGCATCGCAACTGTGTCGGCATCTTGCCTTGCAATGAGTTCAGCTGCCATAAACTTCGTCAGTGCATCCTGAAACTTAAGGATGTGTGTGTTCCTTTTGACCATCTGGTTTAATGGACCTACATATCAATGTCACTCTTTCATAAACATATTTAGGTGTTTTTGTGATCTCTAGAGGTATCTCTGTGTGTTTCCCAGTGAGTGTATTCTTTTGAAAACTTCCGCTTTTTCCAATATATTCTTCTATCTTTCTTCACACCTTTCCATTCTCGGTACTGCTTTATTCACTCATAGTTCCTTCCTATACCTTGGTATCCTCTAGTGGGAGAATTGTGAAACTGTTTCAATATTGTGGCTTTTTCAGTCGCTTTCATTTTTTCCACCTTTCCGACTCAGCTGTCTCTAGTTTTTAGATATACTTTTCTGTATACTTGATGCAGTTTTTTTAATCCTTTTACTGTTCTTGTCAGCCATGCAGGCTACCTGCTCGCGCACGCCAACAGCTCCACTGTCGACGACTGATGGTTGGTCCCTCACACGTGCCACAGCTTCCGTTTCTGCCATGTCTCGAGCTAAGTTGCTGTCACCTTCTGGTTGCACATCATGATCTCGCTCCCCCCCCTCCTCCTCCTCTCTCTCTCTCTCTCTCTCTCTCTCTCTCTCTCTCTCTCTCTCTCTCTCTCTGAGCCCCTCTCCAGAGTGGGTTGGAGACATGTACAGTATTCCTATCCTTGTTAAGGGTTTATCTTCCAAACAAATACAGTATAAAATATTTAACTGCCCAACAAATGGCCACCATTGCCCTCTCATTCGTACTATACCTTCTTTCTGCCTTGTTCAGCATCCTCAAGGTTTATGCGACAGGTAAGTCGCTTCTGATTTTTATGCAACATAAAACCGCTCAAATACTTGACTGGCTAGTGCTCGTGGTAATTATGAAGGACTTTTCAAAGTCTGGTTATTGTAGTACAGGTGGACTGATCAACTTCTCTTTCAAATGCTGAAAAGCATTATCTTGCTCGGCACCCCAGGTGTAAGGCACTTATTTCTTTAATAATTCATGTACTGGCTTTGCGATTTTGCTGAAGTTACTTCTGGTAAAACATGGCCCAAATAGCACGCTTCCTTTCGCAAAAATCACACTTGTCCACTTCTAGCTTTAAATTGTGGAGTCTAATATTGCCACAATTTGTCACCTTGTAGCCCTGTCAAGTGGAGTTCATTAACATCTGAAATGTAAATAGCAGCTGTTTTAAGACCCATGGATATTTGTTAGTACCTGTAATGCCCATATGGTATTCTGAAAGCCGTCCTTTTTTTATCCTGTGCATCTAATAAGACTTGGAAATAGCCCTTTCCTAAGTCAAGAAGTACTTTGTCTTTCCTAGACCGTCAAGATTTCTGTCTATTCTTGGCAATGGATACATTGAATTTAGGGAGATCTCGTCAAGTCGCCTAGAGTCCATGACTATTCGCCAATTTTGCTTACCACCGGCACCCATCTTCTTTTTAAATTAAAATCCAGGGAAAATTCCAACCAATTTTACTTCGTACTATAATGTCATCCTCTAACGGCTTTTCAATTTATAGCTGAAGCACCTCCTTTTGAGCTTGTGGTATTCATTAGGGTTGTGAACGTATTTCCCTAGCTTCCGGTAGCAGTTTAATGTAGTGCACAATGCTATGCGTGTAAGATAATGTCTCCCAGCAAATGGAAAATGTCGCTGTGCATGACTCTATGATTGTTCCCTTCTATTCCGCATTCAGATGACTCGTGCAGATATTCTCCTTTAGTACAGTTATTGTTGATTTCAGCTGTGGCTTATTTTTATCAACACAGTTCACGCTGAACAATTTCCGTAATGATGTCTGCTCCAGAGCTGCTTCCGTTATGACCCATGGGCAGTCTACTGACGCACTCTCATCGGGGATGTTCAGCACACTTGTTAGGCATTCTCCTGATTCTAGTTTTACTAATGCCTCAGGTAAATACATGCCCTTGGTGATTTCCTGTTTCAGGATGATAGCCCCTCTCTCAGGGTCAATTTGCTAACGCTGAAACAATTTGTCTGTGCTTCTCTTCAGCATTACCTGTTGCTTGGTTCTGTTGTACCTTTCCACATTTCTCGCTCTGTGCTTAAGCATCTCTCACAAGAACCTTCTATTTTCTTTCAATGCACTAGCAGAGCTCACCCTGATACTCTGTATTCATTTCCTTACATGCCTTTCACTACGTGTCTGAGGTTTCTCTGAAAGAGTTTTTGATTTCTTGTACCTGCACAAGCATAATACTAAGTTTCCAACTTCTAATACCAATCTGCAGCGGGCAGAGCTCACACTCTTGCTCCATCTTCACTTCAATACGTTCCCTTTGTATCCAAAGGCTTCTGGTGGCATAATTGATTATGACTCCATGTGCTATGAAAAAGTCTCAGCCCATCAAGTGGAAGTTCCACTGGAAAAGATGCCTCACTTGCATTCTGTTTCTCGTCCTTAATTCAGAGGTTACAGCTACCCCTGTCTTTGCAACCATATTAGTGATTCCCTGAATCCTAATACATTTGGCTGGATTATACTTTGTGGCATTCTCAAGTTACTTCTCCCAAGTAGGATTGTCTGTGCACTGCTATCCACTAGAAATCACAGGCAATTCATAATGCCATCCTGAGACTCCACTTGTATACTCTCATTTTTACTTTTGCAGTTGACTGTTAATATCTTTCCAGATAAGGTGTAAGGTTACTGCTTTGTTACACTGGTACTTAGTTTTCCTGGCTTTCACTTCTTCTGCGTGCATTTTGTGCATGGCAAATGATTTCTGGGCAGTCCTTCGCAAAATGACTGTTTGGTTTGCATTTAAAACACATTACAGACTTCAGATGCACATATGGGCCTCTATGAGTTGCAAGTTACATTATGAGCAGCTCACTACTTGTGATTGGTCAGTTTCCCTGCCTTTTCTTGATATAACTGGCCACACCTTTCTTTTTCTTTTATCTGAATGATACTCTCACACCATATGGTCAGTTTCCCTGCCTTTTCTTGATATAACTGGCCACACCTTTCTTTTTCTTTTATCTGAATGATACTCTCACACCATATGGCCTGCTTTCCCACACATGAAACATATGGTGGCTTTCTTCTCAGTCCGGGGCACAGACCACCAGCTCAGGCGATCATTTTTTCTCACACTCCTCTGTCAGAGTGATCTCTATGGCCTCTGGTAACATTAGCTGTTCCCTTGTGCATACACTATTGTCTTTATCCTGTCATTGTAAATCCCTCAGATAAACTGCTTGACTTGACTTTCAAATGAGAGCAAGGCTTCCTTCTAGCTCCAATTCTCACGTGGTACCTCTGACTGCTTCTCTGGAATGGTGTTGTATGGTATCCAACGTCGAGACCCTCTGAGCTATACTTCCCCCATGTACTTGCCGACTCGCAAACATGTGACATGCATAAGAGTTAAGTGTTCTTTTACTAGCATAGTTTTCTACTAATATGGCATGAACATCCTGCCAAGTGGTGCTTAGATCTCTGACTTAAGTTTTGTTACATGCTGAGCCAATACTTTAGTTTAAGCAGATTTAAAAAAAGGGTATCGTGCTGTTCTGGGTGTATAAGTTCAAATGCAAGATCACAATTGTTAAGGAACTCATTTAGTGTGTTATTAGTACCACCAAACAGTTGCAGTATTAATCTTAGCACATCTGACAAACTAATGAATGGCCAAATTTGTGACTCAGAGACATCAGAGCCTGCACTGGAAACATTCTCTCTGTCTGGTCTTTTAACTCACTGTTGGGATTCTCAATGCTGTTACTGCTGCTGTGTACAGTCTGCTGTGAAGTGTTGCCCTTGTGGCAGTGTCCTTCACCACCGATGTCTGCCTTCCACTGCCTCATGACACGACCTGGGACATCTGTCTGTTCTGTGGCTGCTACTGGCTACCGTCACGACGTGTGTTACCTGTGCAGCTGTCTGTTGTTTCTGATGCCGGTGCACTGCCTTTGTAACCCTGCATTGCTACTGGAAAACCTCGTGCCATCTGCAGCCTGCACCACTATCTGCAACTGTCGCTGCCACTGCACTACCTCTGCACACCTTCTGACAACCCCATGCTGCCCGCTGCCCTGGCACAATCATCCGTATCCTCACATTGCCATTGGCCATCCCTGTCTACTCTTTAGGATGTCTTTCTTGCCTACGGTGCAGTTCGTCCGCAACTACTGAGGCTGCACTGTCCCTGGCCACCTTCCGGGGTGTCCTTGTCTGCAGATGCTGTCTGTTGCTGGGCTAGTCCTGGTCTCCTCTTCTCTCTTAAGGCACCTTCTTCTTTGTCTCCTCCTCCTCCTCTCCGAGCACCTTCTTCTTCTTGTCCTCCTCAAAAGAGATAGAGGAAACCTTTTTCTTTTCTGTTCTGGCTCCTGGTTCTGCTGGTGGCCTGTGTAAGAGTTACTCAATTACTGCAGAAGGGTTCTCAAAGCAGTTCTGTCATTTTACGTGATTTTGGGCTGAGAAGGTTTGTTACTCCAAAGATAGGTGACCTATTCCTATAACTAGAGGTGTGGTAACTGCAAATTAATCCACGACCAACCCCCTCCTGACACAAGAAAAAAGGTCTCTGTCACATCCAGGAAGCAGTCTAGATTCTCATTGACAATGGAGACTAGAGAAGGTCCCGTCCAGTGTGAGTTCAGAAAGAAATTAGCTTATTGTAGGTTGCCTGACACTACATTCATCGATGCATCCAAATAATCTTTCCAGTTTGTGGGATACAGTAAAAACACACACACACATAAAAACGCCTACATAAAGTGTGAAAATGGTTTGTTTCAGCAAATAGATGAATTTTTTGTTATGACCATAAAAGAGCTTCTACTACTTGTGGTAACTGCACTGTATTGTTTCGAGTGTGTCATATTTCAAATGTTCTAAAAGTTCTGTTGCTGAAGAGAAGCAGTGATTCAGAAGAATGCTCGTAGGGTTTACAAAATGTGAGAAAGATGTTATTTTTACCTTTTGTGCAATACTATTGTAAATTTGATAGCACAGTTTGTAGTGGAAGTTTCATTATCTCATGTCTGTACTGGATGAATATAAAGCTGTTCCTTTTGCCTTGTATCAGGGATATTAAAGTTTTTATTTGTTTTTTAAATTCTGTAACATATTTACGAAATTCAGGCCTGAAAGGCAACAGAACAGCAGTCAGAACTAATAAGTTTTGTGGAAAGTAGTTGGAATACAAAGTTGATTGACAAGGAAAGCATAAGATTACACTCAAGTTTCCTCTACACGGAGGAGATGCATCAGACACTGAAGAAGCACGATATACTTCACAACAGAAAGAGTGTCTACTCAGTTCTCTCACCTTCCTGATGGGGTGCCATGGTCACAGCATACTATCAACATTCGTGAGGATTGCATATAAAAACTGCAGCCACCCAAGGGTTACAAGAGCTAGACTGGCACTTGTGAGGGAAAGGATCTAGTTCATATGTTGGCAACTGGATACATCAAAGGAATTCCTCACACTCCACTTAGAGATGGCTTGTTTACTGTCACCTGATTCTTAGGAGTGGGTCAATGTCGTTTCTTGGCCTCATGTGAACTGATCTCAACACAATGCTCAAACAAGTCTCCAAGTCCGAACACCTGGCAGCCAGGAGAACAACAGCCACAACAAGAAGAACAACGACTAACTGTAATCCACCTCATGGGGGAAAGAGACTGACAATGTGTCAAAATCAGTTCTGGAAAAGGTCCTCAACTTTGCAACACTGACTGCTATACCTGTTACAGATTTCATCTATCGTACAAAACAAGTGGTTCCCAGCAACAATGAGGAAAATGTACATTGGTAAACATGCTGTGCACTCACTAGAGCCATCCCACTGAAAACGAACATCATGAAAGTGGAAAGAGCTGCCATTCAAGAACTACGGAACAGTTCTGAAATAGTCATTCCACCAGAGGACGAAGGAAATGCTGCTGTACTACTACTACTACTGTCAGAGCAAAATGTATGAACTACTTGAGGATCCAGCAAAGAGAAAACTGAAGGGAGGCCAGCCCAACCGAGTGAAGAAAAAGACTATTGAACTTCTGCACCAGTCCCTGCTGAAGGGAATCATCAAGAAGCTTCAACCACAACCTGCTGCACCATCAAGGCTCTATGGCTTACCAAAGGTTGGGGAGCGAGATGTTCCTCAATTTCCTATTGTAAGTAACACGGCATACCTGGCCAAACATCTAACAGCAGTATTATGCCCATACACTGATGTCAGAACCTTAGGATGAGCTATGACATCGTATCCCTCTTCACCAGGGCGGCACTTGCCGATTCCCTCAGGTTGATCAGGGAAAAATTCAACCTGACAATGGCCAATATCTTCAAATTTGTCCTCGCATCAACATTCTCTCTGTTTAATGGTAACTATTCTGAACAAATGGATGGTGTCGCCATGCAGTGCCATCTGTCATCAGACTTCGAAGAGAAAGTTCTGGAAAGAGCTGCACTGAAGCCAACACGTAATTTCAAATATGTCGACAGCATGTTTGTGGTGTGGCCACATGGGAATGAAAGAGTTCAAAAGTTCCTCCAGTGTCTGTATCACAGTATCAAAATCACCATGGAGATGGAAGAGAATGGCAAACTCCTCTTTTTGGACGTGTTTGTCAAGTGCAGAATGAATGGCACTATATGACACAGTGTGTACAGGAAAGCCATTCACACTGATTTGTATCTTCCCACTGCCAGCTGCCATCATCCTTCACAGTTTGAAGGTGTGCTACATACAGTGGTACACAGGACCCTAGTACTAAAAGACGAAGAAAGTTGACCAAGGTAGCTTAACCAGCTTCAGCTTGTTTTCAAGAACAGATATGATAAAGAGACAAATCCAATGTGCTTTCAGGCAGATAGTACAAGCACAGCAGACAGAAAATGATGAGGAGGAAAAGGCCACGGCGTATCTGCCATATGCCGAAAAAGTATCAAACAAAATCTGCAGAATCCTGGCTTGACGCACCATTAAATGAATTTTTCGTCCACCTCCGAAAACATGTGCCCTATTAGGTACAGTGAGAGAGGACTTGGGGCTCCATAAACCAGGTGTTTACCATATTCCATGCAAATGCAGTAATGCGCATAATGAGGAGACTGGGTGTACTGCTTCAAATGTTGCTTGTTCCGAAACAGCTCAAAGTGCAATACCAAATGGGGTGTAGATTATAATACAGTTTTATTACCAAAATTCAAGGACACTTACCTGAAGTGTGACATACATAACTAAGAATTAATTAATGCTAAAATCTGTCTACCAATTTGCTGTTTTCAGCTACTACCTTTTTTCTTCATAGGCACTGTCCTCTGTTCAAATGGCTCTGAGCACTATGGAACTTAACATCTGTGGTCATCAGTCCTGTCCTCTGTTATACAACTCTGTCAACAAGGAACAAGAGCCAGTAAACACCTGAATCGACACCCCCGGGATAACAAGACCAAGCAGCAATGTTAGGCCCATAGCCAACGCAGCAGTCCACGGACACCCCAGTATAGACGTGCCTGATGGTAACGATCTTCTGTCCGTCATACAGAAAGGAGCGAACTAATTGATAATTCGAACCAAAGACCAAATTATATATATTCTCGTAAACATCATAAAGGTTCATAACGAAATACCGATTACATATAGGGGCAGGAATGAGTTTAATCGATTGAGGAACTTTGCCACTATTTTATAATTGTCAGAACACTACTTAGCTTTAAAACTCGCTACAGGTGGTGACAAATGCTAACTGACAGCAGGACTTAACATTTTCAAGCCATTACACTGCAAGTAAATTATCTTAAACACTGTCATACATAGAAAAACCCTCACAATTTTCGTTTACAATAAGGTAACAAGAGTTTGTTTTATCTCGTAAGACACCTGACTATTGTGAATTTACTCATTTGTTCATGGTGACCTCTTTTCATGAATTTTTACAAGTGTATCCCCAGTAATAAACAATGGAAACAAGGGATAGATATCAAATATTCTCCTTTTAACATAGACATCACCGAACACAACCTTCTGTCTTGCACTATGATACTCAGGGACTGCTCTTTCCTTTAAGAAAAGCCTGACAATTTGAAGTTCACTCTGCTATTGAAGATACTCTTCTAGAAACGATATTAAAAAATGTTATAGGTAAGATTAGTAGGAAATGAAAAACAATGAAGTGCATTACATGTAAGAAAAGGCTGAGGCTCTCTTTATTTACCATTTTCAGTCTTTCTACAGGTTACTTCCTTTGTCATGTAGAAATCACCAACTACAAGTCTCATTACTGCTGCCTGGTACTAACAAAGTGCTTTTCTATTTAGAAAACCTGACAATTTGATGTTCATTCTGGTACTGAGGAGTTCTAGAAGTCGGCATATATCACATATAGTAAGAAAGTTGAACAACCAAGGCCACCTGATGCGATACTAAACTATTAAGCCTTTCTTTGCCTGACATAGCAATGTACTGAAGTAGCAAAACATTGGATGTCAGAATATGACATCTGCGCACTCTAAACAATGGAGTTTTCTTAGCAATCAGTGACAACAGAAACCAGCAATGTATGTTAAAACTGGTATGGCTGTTTCAATATTTTTAAAATCATCATAACTGACATATCAAAATGAAGCACCATCATCATCATCCATTTGTACAATTTTCAGTTTTTTATGTGGGTGCACAAGCTACCAGTATCTGGTGAGTCAGTTTGAAATTTACCTTGCAGGATATATGACATATTTAGTTCTCCACAGCAGTAATAATTTATCTTCACTAAGCCATATGTGGTAAGCCTAAGTGCTGTATATTTCTCTAGGGGCAATTTACCATTCTGCAATTTTAAACTTCTACATTGGTCCAACCAAGTAATGAACTTATCCAGGAAATTGTACCACATATTTCTTACTTTGTTAGTCAGAAGTTTCTGAATTTTTTACTATGGTTTCAGATGCAGGCTAATGACAGGTAGCAATCAATTCATGCCAAGCAATAAAATTAGTTTCAGTTTTGTTTCTTACAATTTTCAGGAAACTGAAGAGAACTTACATTTGGTTTAACACTTGACAGAGCATAACATCATTCATTTAAAGGGTAAAAGCAGTATACTTATCTGAAGGTTAGTGACAAGGAGCAAGCAATGTATTTTAAGCAATATTACAAAAATGTTGTGGAATTATGGCCATTAAGAAGTAGACTTTTGATTCTTAGTACTTTGAAGATGCTGTACAGCACTTGCATTTGATTTTACACAAAACACATTTCATCAATGAGTAAAACATTTTGTGTTGGGGACTTCACGAGTTCAGTAGGAGGTAGCAATAAAATACAGATTTAAGATACTAAATTTTAAAAAAAGGTTATTTCAAAATTGTGGCATAGTGTTAGAAGTTTCCTCTTCTTAGAACTTTGGAGAGACTGCACAGAAGTTTCATCATTTTTCTTTTTACAAAAATTATTTAGTACTATATTTATAGCGGTCCATATAATTTTCTTACACATTTCTGATACAGTGTGCTGAGGACAAGACCTTTCACACAACAGATCAGCAGCCATAATTATTTTCCAAATTAGTTCAGCTGCTACTGCTCTTGATTCAGCAGCTTCAGGAACGATGATGTTGCCAACAACTTTTGTAGAGTCACGTAACTGTACGTAACTACTGTCACAGGAAATTCACATGGGAATTTCAAACTTCCTCTGTCCAACTGTCTAATTAAATTAAACTGTTTCTCAGTTGTCATTGACCTATCCAGTATCAAAAAATCTGTGCAGTCACTGCACTGAAGTTTCCTAATCAATGAGTGGCAACAGAAACCAGCAATGTAAGTTAAAACTGGGAGTTCAGATTCAACATTTTTTAAATCATCTCCACTGATATTGTTATTAAAGGTATATTCACTACCATTCACACTGCTCTCAGTACTTTCATCACAACTATGCATCTCTACAATTCTCAGCTTCTCTTGTGGGTGAACATTGAGTTCTAAAACAGTCATGAGTCTAAGCTTCTTTCCAGTTTCTAACAACTGCCTAAGTGAGATATGATACTGACATCCTGATAACTGTCTATATAGACCAAACCTTTCTTCCAGAGAATCAGTCTGGAACTTACCTGGCAGAATATATGATATGTTTAGTTCCTTGCAACAGTATTCAGTTACTTGCATTAAGCCATATGTTATGAGTCGAAGTGCTGTATGTGTTTCCATAGACAATTTACCATTCCCTGGCCCTGAACTTCTCCATTTATCTAACCAAGTAGGAAATTTATCAAGAAAAGTGTAACATATGTCTCCTGCTTTATTGGTCAGAGGCTTTTGCATTTCTTCCTTATGGTGAAGTCCCTTCAGAGGTGCTTTAACATTGACAATCCCCCACCAAGTCCTAATAAGATTTATAAATTTAGCGGTACCTTCCCAGTTTTCTACACTATGAAGTGGCCCCAACTCAACCATGCTACTTTCTATATAATCACTGAATATTTGAGTCACCAGTTTAACATTTTGCCTTTCTAAAGATGAAGGCCACAAGGCTTTCACAGACAACCCATAACCATATTTTAACAATTTTTGGCTTTCTATGTCATGTACTTCTCTAAGTGCAGCAAAAGATGCATACGTAACAATATCAGAATTATCAAAATCTGGATAACAAAATTTTTGCCTGTGGTTCTTCAGATTTATCCAGCTGTTTCTTATTCACTTAAAAATATGGACAATGTCAGGTAGAAAAAACATTGGTATTTTACCATCTGTAGGAGATGGGTATACAAAACTGGCTTGTGGTGGATTTGCAAAGTATGTAACACATTTTCTGTTAATGGCATTATTATCTGTAACAAGTGAAACAACCTAAAAGCCAGCTGCTTCTATATCTACTACTAAAGTTCTTACTACACTAAACAAGCTCTCTCCATTCAGTTTTTTCACAGGCAATACATGTACAACTGTTTTGAATACTCTGAATCATAAATACATGTGCACTGGTTGCTATTTCAGCAGTATCCAAAGTTATTCCAGTAATATTCCTCCCCTTTATAATCTACATATGGTTTGATGTGGATCTCATCCAGCATAGGGGAACAAACAGTTCATGTGGTTCCAAACATGAAACTTCATCTTTCAAATTACTTAAAAAATTTGGATTACTTGGGTTCAGGCTTACATTACAACTAAGCTTCCTTAATGTGTTTGGATGTGGTAGAATGACAAAACCAGATGATTGCAAAAACTTGTAAGCATGTGGAGAAATTGTAAACAACACAGAACAAAGAATCAAAACATCTGGATCAAATTTATGGTGTGCCTTGGATTGAAGACATAATGCACACTGTGACCTCAAGAATGAAACAACCTTCCTCTTACCTTCTTTCACTGGTAATGCTTCAACAAGGGAGTGAATAACTGACATGTGTAAATCACTTTCCCTGTCACTAAAATAGCCTGTACACAGCTTAATCACATTTTCTACTTCAGTTACACTGCAAACTTTCTCTGGAAGTGTGCTGGCAACAATCTCAACACCATTTACATACAATTTAACATTAAAATTTCTACAAACTGTTAAATACAATATCATGTGGAGTTTTCTCCAAGTTAAGGTAGAGGAACAATATACAGTGTTCTTTAATATAAGATTCTCATTATAATCTTGAAAACTGTCATTTTCCCTTTGTGCAGAAACTGTTTCTATACTTTCAGATATAGCTTTACTTAAGGCATCTGCTTCTAGCCGTTGTCTTCTATGTCTTGGGGGATCTCACTGAACATCTTGTCTTGAGCTTAAATAACTGGGACAGTTTGGCAGGAAACATGGCACTGCATTTTCTTTCAGTCTTGGTTTTTCTAGAGGCAATGTCAAAGTTCTCCCTGTTTTCTGGTCAACTGTGATTTGAAGAATCAGGTCACTCTGAAGTGACCTTGACAAACCTGGAAAGGAAATGAAAAGAAAATTGTTCCAAAATAATTTTGAAATTAATTAGTTGTACTTAAGATATAAAGATTTCACATTAGTAGAAGTATGCCGCACATCTTTGACACAATGTGAGATAAGTACTTAACACTACCTTAAAATGTTTTGTTGTTACTAATGCAAAAATGCTACTCATCAAACGAAAAAACTTTGCATTTGTAACTGCTAGCCTAAATCAAATATACTGCTTACTTTGTTAACTATAGTTTTACGTTAACTTACATACTTCACAGTTAATACATACTCAAACATTCTAAATCGGAACAATAAAAATCGTTTAAACAATACTTTCAATGAAAGTAAAGAGTGGAGTCTTTGTAGTTGTAATTTATTCTTATGAAATTAGCTTCGGTTTTTTTGTTAATAATGTAACTTAGTACAACTTACCACTGAACGTTCAGAGGGAGTGAAGTTCTGCCGTCGAATAGAATGTGTCCACTTCTTCCTCAGTTCAGCGTCCTTTGGAAATCTGAACACAGATATCTTTTTCTCAGTTTGGTAGTGGCCAGTACAGCCCGATACATAGCACTTATTCACCATAGTGTAACGGACAAGTACTTTGCATAGTGTAACGGACAAGTACTTTGCATAGTGTAACGGACAAGTACTTTGCGGTGGTGAAAGAGATGTATCAAAATAATAACACTTTCAGCAACTCACAGCTCGACACTTGAAATCAATCCACTCACAGCAATATACTATCGCCAAATTGGGCCGCTTGTCGTGACGTCGCAATCCCTGTTGGTTGGCCTTGTTTTCTCGGAGGTGTCGCTGAATCATCTAAGGCTAGCCACTGACTGACAGCTTCGATGACAGCATCTAAATGTGGAAAATGTTGGTCATAAAGTCCTTATTTCATTTGTCCAATGAGGTGGAAGTCAGAAAGTTCTAAATCAGGAATGTAGTGGAATAAACCAGCGAAATCTGGCAATGAGTTCCATGGTCACACAACTGTTGTGGGGCATTGCGTTATCGTGCTGCTAGTGGAATTTCGTCTCCTTTGGCCTGACTGATTATGCTGAATACCCAAAATTTCCAATGTCACCTTGTAGCATTTTTAATTGATTATTGCTTTAGACTCAAAGGCATCCAAAAGAGCCCTGTCTATTCCTGAAGACTGCACACATCCCTTTGCCTGCACATGGAGTCTCAAACTACTGCTTAGTTACATCCCTGTTGGTTGCCTCCACACACCACTCCATGGACTGACCCTTGGATTCCGGAGCACAGTGGTGATGCCACATTTCATCTCCAGTGACGAAGTAGGTGCAGGTGGGGGGGTGGTGATCAGAAAATTGGTCCACACGGGTGCAACAGATTTCCATTTGATGATTTTTTTTAGTCTTCTATCAGCATCCATGGAACTCATCTCTCACACAATTTGCGTAACAACTCATGTTAACATATTACAGCCAACATTCAGCTATGTGGACAATTTGCTGTCCATAATCTGCCAACCATCATGAATGAGATAATGAAGATGCTGTTCATTAGGAGGGACGGCATATGAGCAAGATCGACCAGTAGGTGTCTTGTCGTCCACATCTGTTTCACCACTACTGAAATGCAGTACCTGCACCCCACACTGCTCACTCCTACTGTATTGCCTCCACACACCTTTAGCAAGTGTTGATGGATTTAAGTTGGCACAGTTCGTCGAAGAATAAAAAAATTAAATATAAGTTTGCTTATACTGTTTTCCAGTACCATATCTTTCATTAAATGTGGTGTATTTGTGTCCTTCACAAATGTCAAAATCGTTTTGTTGTGATCTTCAGCCTAGTCTACTCTGTGCATGTTTCTTAATCTGTTACCTACATCCACTTCAACCAGATTACAGGGTCAAGTCTGGATCATTCTCTACCATTTTTAACAACCTCACTTTCCTCCATTACCAATGCTCCAGTAACTTGATGCTTTAGGATTTGTCCCACCAACCAGTCCCTTCTTCTAATCAAGTTGTGCCAAGAATTCTGTTTTTCCCTAATTTGATTCAGCACCTCTTCAATAATTATTCGCTCAATCGACCTAATCTTGAGCATTCTGTAACCCTCATTTTCAAATGTATCTATTCTCTTTTTGTCTCATCTGTTTACCAATCATGTCACAGTTCCGTACAAGGCTACACCCCTGACAAATACCTTTAGGAAAGGAAGACATTTATATTCAAGGTCATCAAATTTATCTTTTTTTAGAAATAATTTTCTTGCTATTATCCATCTGCATTTCACAACCTCTGTACTTCAACCATCATCAGTTACTTTGCTGCTCAACATAAAAACTCTTCTACTACTTTTTGGCACCTCATTTCCTCATATAATTCCCTCACAATTGCCCAATTTAATTTTTACCACATTCAATTACTCTTGTTGATGTTCATCCTATAACTTCTCTTCAAGACACTATCCATTGTGTCCACCCATTCTTATAAGTCTTTGGTGCCTTTGACCAAATTAAAATGTCATCGGCAAATCTAAAAGGTTTTATTCCTTCTCTTTGACTTTAATTTTCTTTCCAAATTTCTCCATGGCTTCTTTTAACAGTTGTTCAGTGTACAGATTGAATGATATCAGGGATAGGTTATGATCCTATCTTCTCCTTTCTCAGCTTACCTTTCATGTCTTATGGCTCTTAACTTGTATGTGACCCTTGATCACTTGCTCAACATTATTACTTGTTTACTAGCACAGGTCAGGAGTCAGTTTTGATATCAAGGTTGAAGCACTGAGCATACAGTGTCAGTGAAGTTAGCTTAGCAGCAGTTGTGGAGTATTCTTGTCCATCTGGCAACAACAGTAATGCAAGCAATCTACAATCTGTAAAATGAAAGCTACGCCATACTCACCACTGCCACTGCCACTTCTTTCTGGTGCTAGATAGTAAAAAACTTCCACAATGAAGCAGGTATAAAAATACCCTAAACAATGTATTAAGTCTGATACACTGGACATTTAAGACATACAGAAAATGTCAACTAACGTGGTTTACGTTAAAAACAGTGACCACAGGGAAATCTGCAGACTTTCAACCAGTTTGCCACCTGAGAAAAGCTGTTTGGCATAGAAATAAAGAATCAGATGCTGATCTGACACCCACAGAAGACACCTTGCAACTAAGGTGAAACATGTCCAAGTGCACAGATAAATAAAAACGCTTAATGTGCAGCATGCAAATTTTTGTTCTGAACTACTGTAATTTAAGACATAAGCTACTTATTGGTACTTTACCTGAATGTGTTTCAATTCAACATGTTAACTTATACACTTTTACTACCAAGTTCAATTTTACATTGAAATTCAGATATGTGTGAAAAATTAGTTCTTTCTTCACTTACCAAAAACTTCAATGAAGAAATATATCTCATCAGTTGTGTCATAAACACTGTTCTTAATAGATTCTGTGATCAATATTCTTGGATACGAGATTATGACTTTGCCACAGTGGTCTGTATTTGCACTTGGGAGTTTTGCAGATATAGTAATAAGCATATGGTGATGATCAAGAGTTTAATCCAAAGATACTAATTCTTTACACACCAGACAAAGAATTGTGCAACAAAGAGAACACTGAGTGTGTTTACATCTCAAATGTTGGTTGGACAAAGCTTACAGTTGCCCCTAAATTTGAAGCATCAAACTTCAAGTCAATTGGACGAATTAAATATACATTACATCTTGTGATAAACATTCTGTGTACTGTGTATGGATATTCTGCATAAGAAAAAGAGAATACTCTTTTATGCAAAGAAAAATTTAATAAAAAGAAACATAGAAAAGTTCAGTCCATTCTCGCAAAAAACAAAAACAAATGATCTATCGTCAGTGCAAATAATGGAAAAAAGATAAATTCTTACAAAATTATTTACAGCTGTTTCAACAAAATGCAGTCTCTGTAAGTATAAATAACGAAAAACTAATAAAAAAAGACAAAAGATTTTGGTAACTGATGTTATAAAAAGCTTTCCTAGTATTAAATAACTTCCATTTCTTCAGAATGATGTAGTACTTATTCAAGAATTTTACTGTGATTGTTCACAACACAAAAATTGTGAGAATAAAGACACTAAGAATTTGACATTGCTAAAAGACAATTCCAAAACATTCATATCACATTTCACCCTTTAGTGGAAGCTATAAGACTGTTCTTTGGCGTATAAGCAGTAGCATTCGGATCTAAATTAGAGACATTGCAAGTGACACACGAGCTCTGAGTGTCTATTACACACAGTTTTGATGTTCCAGGGCAACTAGGCTGCTCTGGACCAAATGAATCAGTGGGCATTATTGCTAAAACCTGTGCAATCTTGCATTTCAGCTGTTCGATTTCTTTTTCTTGAGCTCGAATGACATCTGAAAAAAGAAAAATTTTTTTTTTTTTTTACTGTATTATATGAGGCTTTATTGTTAAGATACAAATCCTGTAAGCCTGACCACAATAATTATACACATTTGATCGAATATCTTTAACTACTGACAGAAGATTGATAGTGCATTACAACTATAAAGACAAACAAGTTGAAAAGTGAGAAGAAAAAAGTTCGGAACATAAAAACATGCTTCTGTTTCATAAACAGAGCCATAGTGCGACCTCCACCAAGTGATCAGAGGAGAGGAAACGCAGATGCCAAACAAAAATGCGAAGAACTGTAAGTAATTACTTATTTAAAAAAAGAAGAAGAAGAGACGCGAACTATACATATTGAAACAGAACTCTATCATTCTAGATCCTACTGGTGATGTCTTAAAGTGAAAAAGATGAATCACTTTTGGGAGAAATAAAATACAGTGCAGCAAGGAAAGGCTTTTTCTTTTTTATATTTAAAACAAATATTTCTGTCCTTGGTGCAGAGGATAGCCGTGCAAACAGATTTGTTAAGTATGCTTGTCAGAATAGCTTCATCAGGCTGAAGCTCTGTTCTTCCACAGTTTGACAGTTCGTGATGCCTGCAAGAAATTTCACCCTAGAGCAATATGACTGCATTCTGCTGAAATGGCAAATTTGAAGGTATGTTTGTTCTGTTGATTGATAGTTATTCTTGCAACACATGTTACTATCAGCTGGACATATTTCTCGTTTGTAATCTTCAGCACAACTGCTTATCATGAAACATACAAGTAGTCTTCTTTAGGTGGCAACGATAAGAATTTGACATAAAAAAAAATAAAAAATGGTTGGCCACAGAGAGAGTTCCTGTCATCTTGGCAACTGCCATTCATGGAGGATTTTCATCTATGACATCCTCATCTCCATAGATGGTTGCCTCACTTAGTTTTCCTGAATTCAGCAGCTAGGTGACCAGCTAATATCTCTGTTTGGCGATACAGAACAGCTGTACGATTTCAGGAGTACGGCAATGAGGTTTTCCGCACAGATCGACTAGAATGGTATGCTTGATTGGCATGAATTGACTTTTGGTGATGGTTATGACCTGTGGCATAGCAAATGTTGAACATACATCATCTCCCTCTGCAGTACTGCCCATGTCCAGGGCATGCACAAAATAATGGAAACATATCAGTTTGAAGTTCTGCAACTGACTTTTCTGCCACAAGGCATTATACTTGGCAGAGGAGTTAGTTGTACACGTGTTAGTCAGATACTGGGTTAACATTTGATTACTGTGGCCAAAATTCAAGTCGCCCCAGTCCATCCTTCTTAGCACATTCGAGTGGTGGCAGAGATTGGTGATAAAGATCAACACACTTCTTCTTCAACATTCTGACACAGGTGCTCACAATTCATGGCTCCTATCCCTTGTTTACTTGGTCAGGTTGTCATAACCTCCTCTGTTGACAATACAACTTTGATTTTAGAATTTGAGCCACAACTTGTTGCCTCTGTGGAAGAAATTCACTCACTTTGTTGCAGGTGTGAAGTGATGGACCCATGTGTAGTTGTCCATAATGTTGTGGCCTAGGAAATCATTGTCTTCTATGGAGTAATGCTCGAGCAAGATCAGAGATTTCATAAACCTTGTGCCTTTGTGAGCAGGTAACAGTGATCACAGAACAGCGCATTAGCACATTTTACGATTCTGTAGACAAGCTCTGCTAATGGAATGAGTATTTCCTGTAGAGATGCAATCCGCAGCGCAATACCCATGGTAACGTCACTCTGTGATTGCTGGGAATTAGTTCCTCCATCACCTAGACACTTAACTGTGGTCGATGTCATTCCTTCATAATCAGTATCACACTAATCTGTGAGACCTTGGTCAAATTGTAGGAACCATTTCAGTACAGCTGGATGGAACACTGCATTTGGTCCATACATCACTAGAATTTTGATGTGAATCTGTGTGCTGCTAACAAGACTCTTAATGTCCTATATATTACAATTCTAAAGTAATTTCCACTTTTTATGCTATTTCGCTTGCAAAATGTGATGCATGTGTTATCTGAACTGCATTAGAACTGTGTCTACACACAACTCTGTGGCTTCTGACAATGCTCTTGTTGTGCAATGGTTTTAGTGTGGGACAATGTGTGTAACTTACTTTCTGAATACCTTACATATTATGACAAACATGGGACGCAATATAATGTGAAACTAACATGTGACAATATAGTAGTTGATATATCATACTTCATATCACTGGAACAATCCTGGAAGCATGCATCTAAGGACCAAGTAACTTAAAAGGTAATCAGATTGACCGATTCTTGAGTATTATTCAGATGAGGTGTACACACTGTTCTCAGATGAACTCCTGATACACTTGTTGCCTGTTCTTCCAGCTTCTGAATTTTCACATATTGTTATTTTCTTTTCCACTACATCTGTTGAATTTTCTCAGCAAAGATTTCTAACCAATTCCCTATTGTTTAAAAGCAGAGCTCAGGAAGGAATAATCTAAGACTTCTTGTGCTCAATACATGACACAAGCATTGTTTCTAGTAGCAACAATTACTTCTACTGCTAATTACTTAATTTTTCATTTTTATTTATGTTTCACACGTAAATCACAAAAGAAACCTGAAACTATGACAGTATCAACTCTGCCTTCTTCTTATAGAAACATACTGCATTTCTATAAATGGATAGTATATCTGACATTTATATTTAATTCCCTCAAAATAGTTACTCTCGGTGTAAACTATGTTTCTTCTCAAAGTACAAAAATACTTTCAGAACCCAGTCAAACGCTTTTAACAACCAACAATATTATGTGGTATTCCCAAAACAACACTTATCAAGATAGCCTAATGGGATGAGAAGACACAGACAATAAAGTAGCAAAATTTTTTCAAATTCTATATAAACCACCCTTTACTTACTTTCTCGAATCTCCAGCTGTCGTTTCGCTTCTCCTAATGCTGAGAAGAGATCTAACTTTATACGAGTTTCTGCACTGAGGCTGTTTTCCAGATGTGCATTTTTATCTTGCATTGCAGAAAGGGCAGACATAAGTATTTCAGACTCATTGTGTGTCTCTTTGTACTGACGCAATGTCTGCAACAAAAGAATAGTAAACCAACATGTTACTCACAAGGAATCAATAAGAGTGAAAATCAGTTTGTATACCACTTTCTCTGCTGTGCAATAAGACCCTTGCTGTTCGTGTTATATATGAGTGACCTGACAGATAATAACAACAGTGACATCTAACATTTTCAGATGATGCATTTATTTATAAGCAAGTGCTATCTGAAAAAAGCTGTACACATATTTAGCCACATTTTGAAAAAATTTCAAAGTGGTGCAACAATTAGCAACTTGTTTCAAATATTCAGAAATGTAAAATTGTGCAAATCACAATGGCACTATCAGCAAATACTGAACATATACACAGTAAGGAAGCACTTATGTCACAGATTGTTTGACTTGTTGGTGAGTGTCACGGAGATGCTGAAAAACCTGGACCTGAAGAGAGTTGCCAAGCCTACTTATATAGTTTCAAGAAGACTTACTGACAAACATTTCAAATTTAGTTCTACATGTACTTTTCAGGACATGACAAACACAAATTATAATTGAAGTGGCTAACAGTTTACTAAGAGACACAATCAATCACACTCAAAGTGATGTTCTGATACGCTCATATCCAGTATTTTTGCATATATTCTACACACAATAGCATTATCAGCAGGTACTGAACACATAGGACAGGGTACCCAAAAGAAACCAAACTGCTTTTTCACATTTTAAACACAACCTCCAATACCCTCCAAATTACTGTCCACTTGCACTAATACACTTGTCTGATCTTTTATTCCATTTTCAAAAAATTGTTTAAATTTATTTTTTGTGATGCTTGGCAGAGCATTCGTCTCATTTTCTTCAATTTCCTTTCATGCCTCTTTTTGTTCTAGGAAGAAGAAAATAAATAAATGAATAAAATGTCGCATGGGAAAAGGTTGGATGAGTATAGGGGCTGGGGAACAGGAATCATACCATTTTAGAATTGTCATGCAGACAGCGGTGTGTGTCAGCAGAGCCATTATCAAGATGGAAAAGCCTGCCATCCAACTGCCACAAACCAGGCCACTTCCGCTACACAATCTTTTCAAAACTTCCACGCAGAAAGCCTGTCTTCTCCTGTAGAATACGCTCTGAATGGACGACTCCTCTCACATCAGCAAGGGGGGGGGGTCATGTGTTAGTATTGTTTGAGTTCTTCTACTGCCTCGATTTTCGCTTTGATTCAGGATCAAAAGCATAGCACAAAGTTTTGTCGCCTGGGATAATTTTTGACAAAAAGCTTGGATCATTTCAGGGCTCTTCTTTCCAAGCACAGCATGCTTCCATGCGACCTTGTTTTTGTTCAGCAGTCAGCAGTTGTGGCATGAATTTGGCAGTCACCTTTTTTTTTCCAAAGCTTCAGTCACAAATTGCTGCATTTAACTCCAGGTCACTATTGACAGCTCCACAATTTCTTCAATGGCATGTTGTCGAACTTTGTTGGTGATTGCATGAATGTTTTCATTTTCATGCATTCAGGCCATGGAAGGGCAACCAGAATGAGGTCTGCTATCAACTGACATTTCACCATTTTTGAAATGAGAAAATTACTCAAAAACTTCAGCTTTCCCCATAGCATTGTATTGTATTCTGTTTTTAAAATTTCAAGGGTTTCTATCCTCCCTTTTTCTGAGAAAAAAAGCATAATTTCATCACTCCAAACTCTCCAATATTGCAAAAACAACTATCACACTAAGTAGTTACCACTATAAGCACTGCCCAAACTAGTCCTGAATTCCTTCAGCTATGGCACTTGGCTTCATAACTCTGGAATGTACACTTTAAGTGCTCCTAGCGGCAAAATGCAATACTACAATAGCTCTGACCACCAAAAAATTAGTTTGGTTCTTTTGGGTGCCTCTTGTACACAGAAAAGAAGCTTTAATGGCCACAGGTTGTTTGATTTGTCAATGAGTGTAGTGTCACAGATATGCCAAAAACCAGAAATGGCTTGAAGATGGACGCAAAGCCTACTCTCAAAGCTTCAAGACGAATTGCTGCCCAGCACTTCACCTTTAGCTCTATACTAATTTCACTACACATACTTTTCAGGACATGGCAAACACAAATTACAATTGAAATGACTAACAGTTTACAAAGAGAGACCATGAAGTGAAGTTCCGATAGGACTGTATCCACTACTTTCATGTATATTTTACTATTCGGCATTTCAGGTACAAGGTCAGTGTTGGTCTGATCTTATAATAATCAAATTTCAGCGCAGGAGTTTCATTTCATGTAATTATTTATGTCTTCTATCATACTTGTGTGATTAATTTCATGAGAACTGTGAGTTGTGAGATCTGCAGTAAACTTCAAGATTATTTTAACTCTGATATACAAACATATGTTTTCATTAAAATATTGAAAGTTTAACTACCTTCTCCTAATATGTGTGACTAATAATTGTTCTCTGGCTGTCGAATTTCAACAAAACAACTATCTTGCATTGTATAACTGAGCATTGTGAGTGTTAGTTTTTACACTCAACAGTTTTTCAAAATGTTCCCAGTGTTTCATTGAACATACATGCTTAATGCAGTATTTTCTTGAATAATTAGCATTATATACTTTATCTTTTGTGATAAAGGCAAATCTTCAGACATCGTTAGAAGAACAATCTGACCCAGAAAAACAACTACGCAAAGCTGCCTGGTGTGTCCCAGTCAAAGTAATTGTCTGTCAAAAAGCTGGCAGGGTTACAGAAATTTATTTTCAGTGAAGTGAAGTGAAGGACGCAACATTGTATGGTCTAGAGGTTAAAATATGTTCTCCCACGCAACCAGACGGCAAGATTCTGTAACAGTGTCAGAAATGTGTTTTGAATGTCACCTCTTTCTGGTATATTGTTTCCCACATACATTCACAAACTGTCCTTCATCCATACCCCTCTCTCTCTCTCTCTCTCTCTCTCTCTCTCTCTCTCTCTCTCTCTCCCCCTCCCTCACACGCACACACACACACACACACACACACACACACACACACACACACACACACACACACACACACAGAGAGAGAGAGAGAGAGAGAGAGAGAGAGAGAGAGAGAGAGAGAGAGAGAGAGAGAGAGAGAGAGTCAAGATTATTTTATTTTGATACCACCATCTCTGCTTGTCTTTTCCATTGTTTTGGTGGAAGTTGGATGCTCCATAACAATTTTGTTCCAAAAAATCAAACTAAAAGTTAATACTTTTCTGTGATTGACCTGCTTCCTTATTACAGGGTGGTTATAATTAAACTTTCACTACTTGAAAAAGCCCCCATGAACAGTGGAAGAAAAATAATGACTAAACTACTGAAAGCAACACGTTTCAATGTCCCCAAGAGAAGACAATATTTGTTGATTGTATGCCATATTCATGTTCCAGGTTATGAACATTGCCCAGTGTGATGACCATCTGCATCCATAACAGCCTGGAACCACACTAAAGATTGCTCACTTGCAGCCTGAAACATTTCAGGTGGGATGCTGGCTATCTTCCTTGCTATGCTAACCCTCAACCTTCAACATTTGTTAGTGTCCTGTGGATTAATCCTGATCTTCAGGCAAAACCACAGCCAAAATTCACAGGGGTTCAAATCAGGTGATCTTAGTGGTCACACAATCTGGAGGTATCAGCCAGTGATTCAGTTTTCTCCAAATTTATTAACAAGTGAGCAAGTGACCTCAGCAATGCTTCGATATCCATGAAGAGCAGCAGCACTATTACTGTTGTTTCGGTAAAACAGCTCTATGAGTAAAGCCTTGTTAACCTTGACTAGACTTATGTTTACTGCAATTGTAATGCATATTTATTCCTTTGATTGAACCCTACGTCAACATACCAGCACCAGCGCCTAACAGCAAATCGGACACTAATGCTACTAACAATGCAAATCCTGCAGCGCACAGTGTGAACACACACAATGTGAACATCATTGTTATAAAGTTGGGTGCAGTAAATAGTTTTCCATATACACTGGATCAAGTAATGAAAGTTTAATTATAACCACCATGTATGCCAAATATTTAAGCATATTTTTGGACATCTACAGATAACTTCTCTTAAAAAGCCAATTTCAGTAACTATAAAGTTAAATACACTCCACTGAAAAGGAAGAATAGCAGTAGAAATGCTAAACACCTAAGAAGAATAATGTCTCCCAGTTTTCATATACAACTAGAATCCCTGACAGCGTGTGGTCTAAGCCACATTGTGCAAACCCTTCTGTTTACTCTCTGTATGGCCCCTGCTGATAACTACCACTTGTACAAAATTGCTGAGATATGCAGGTGATCTCTCTTGTAAACCATTCACTTTTACACAGTTACAAATAATTACCAATTGCATTCTGCATCACCAGTTTCATACAGTCATTTTATGTTAACCAGTCCATTGATCAACATAAATTGTTTTACAGTGCTATGGTGCTCACAGCTGTGCTTTTCTGTGCTATATTGGAGCACAATTAACAAGGATTCATGAACATATACACAAGAACAAAATTTATAACAACTTTGTAAAAGTTAAGCATACCAGTCACTCTAGCTGAGCATGCTTAAAATTTGTCAGACTGGAGAAAATTAAATCACAACTAGCAGCACAGATCAGTGTCTCAGTTAATCCAAGTTGGAGAAGCTGGAGATAGAGGTCATGTGCGCATGAACTGTGCTTGCTTGCATGAATGTGTATGTGTTTTCCTTTCTGAATACAGCTTTGGGCGAAAGCTCAAATGCGTAACAGTTTTTTTTTGTTGTGCCTGTCTGAAATTCAATGTGTCATGTTTACAGTGAGTAGCAATCTATCATTTTCATAACTTTGTTAATACAAGCTTGATTGCATTTGTCTAACCCATTTAAGAGTGCTTCAAGACAAGGATGACAGAGAGAACTGCAGTTTATACAAGAATTGTACCTGAACAATAATCTTTCAAAGTTGATTACAACAAAAAATGATGCTTTCAATTTGGATATGATCTTGCAGAAACCACAAAACAACTCTGATGACATGGTTTGTGGTATTAATCAGTGCATACAATAGCGTAAGTTCAGCAGAGATGTCGCAAGTTCAGCAGAGATGTACAGGGTTCTGGAACAATTTGCAATTTCAAGCTCATGACTAAAATGGTTATAACAGGTATAATTATATTTCTGATGATTTTGTTTTATGCACTTTTTATAATATCCTGAAATGACTCCTGTACACTATTTTCTTCACACATACAAAATGGATCCTCTCTCTTCCACACTACTGAACAAAATCTCACTACGCTTATGTCACCATGTATCAAATCTCCAACTCTTGCCTTCAGTACTACAATGTCTCTAAGAATATGTCACACAATGATACCATATTTAATTATGACTGTTATACAGAGGATATTCATTCAAGGTGTTACATGTTATTACTAACCAGGCATTTATATTATTAATTTAAATTAAAACTACAATGATTTTTTATTAGTTTTCAGCCCTGAGTAACACAAATGGTATCATAAACAGTTCCAGTTTTTATAGCAAGCCATAATCAGATGATGTGATTAAACAGAAAGAAGGGGCAGTAAAAGACTAGGAAACTAAATTAAAAAATAAAACTAATGTCCTTGCACAACTACTATCAGCAACTTAGAAGAACGCACATGACAGGAATGCAGCAGGGAGTCTGGTGTGATACAAACAACAAAACTCACAATTTTATAATAATTTTTCACTAATTTAATTACATCAACACTGTAACTGTAACTGGCTTGAAAAGGTTTGAGCAACGTAATATATTTACTTCTCTCACTACTTCAATTCTTCTAAAATAGAATGGATTAAATTCTTTATCTGTGTGTACGTGGTATCAGTAGTTGCTACATCAATAATTTATTAATACTAGTACTCATGTGTAGCTAATTAAATGCTTTTTTTGTCATTTTTGTTTTGCAGTTATAACATCACCTATTTCTCACTTACAATGTGGACACAATGTCTGCATGTGTTTCACTAGAATTTTCCTCTTTCAGACTGATTCTGTGCATGAAAATTATACGAAACAGTAATGCCATGAAAGTGAACAATGAAACAAAATGACAATGACAATGAAGTCCACGAGAACAGTAAAATTTTTCAATTAGTCACAGACCACAGGCAGATGTGGGGCAGAAGAGAGTGAGAGAAAGACTGCTTGCCCACTCCCCACCTCATGCCTAACAGACATTCTTCTCAGCTGCCTACTGCAGAAGAAAATTACTACATTGTTAAAACACAACTGAACAGGTCAACAGAGGCACTCAGAACATATCCATGCTTTGGTTGTAGAATTGAAGACTATATTACCTATGTAATATTATGTAACTGGTTAATTTTTTGCAAATGTATGATCACCTGTCAAAAGCCCGAATAACCACCTTTTGCAGTCCAGGTGTACAGAAATAGTGTCAATGAGGTTTTGGAAGTAGTGACAGGGATGTGGAGCCATGCTGACTCCAGTGCCATGGCCAGCTACATTAGGTTTCTCATTTGAGGATCTGATCCCAGACGTTCACAGGTTCTTGATTGGGTTTAAATCTGGGGAGTTTAGTGGCCTGGGGAATGCAGTGAACTTATTATGAAGCTCTTCGAACCATGCATGCACACTGCAAACTGTGTGAAATGCTGCATTGTCCTACTGGTAGATGTTATCGTGTTGAGGAAAAAACAAACTGCATGTCGGGGGTGGACATGGTCCTCAAGGCTAGATGCATATTTGTGTTGATCGACTGTGCCTTCCAGAATTATGAGATCACCCAGGGAATGTCATGAAAATATTTCCCAGAGCATAACGTTCCCTCCTCCAGCATGAAGCCATTTGACGATTGTTGCAGGGCCGCACACACACCAACAGCCATCTGATGAAGCAACAGAACACAATTCATCTGAGAAGACCACCTCTCGCTACTCAGTGGATATTCAGTTTCAGTACAGGCACGCCAATTCCAGCCTTTTTAGTCAATGAACGGCAGTCAGCACGATCCAGGAGCCTGTTGTGGAGGCCCATAAACACCAATATTTGCTGAGTGGTCATCGAGGCGACAGTTAATGGCTGCTTTTTAATTTGGGTGGTCATTTTCTAAACAGTTGTATGAGGATTTGCCTGTACACACAGCTGCCTCAGAGCCAATTTTGGATAGCGCCATTTTGCCATGCAAGGTATATTTTAATTACAGCAGCATGCAAACAGTTTACAAACTTCGCTATTTCAGAAATGCTTTCACCTTTGGCGCAAAAGCCAATGATCATACCCTTCTCCATGTCAAATGAATCTGCATTATGACAACAGCTGCACTATTTTATACATTCCCCCTGACATGCTTTATATACCCTTCACAGCTATTGCTGCCACTTGCTGTCTGTGAGCGGTTACTGCACATTACATCAGACATAAGCAATGGTCACATTAATGTGACTGGAGTGTGTACAAGAAAAAATTATTCACAATATAAAATTGGATACGAGATATACCCTTAACAAAAAATTACTGGCAGAAGTTAACAAACACAATTTAAAAATAATTCATAAGATTGTCACTGTGTAGCAGTACGGCAGCATGCCTGGTCTGTGTAATGCTGTGATGGTCATTTTAAAATTAATGCCTCCAAATTTTGTGCATTGACTTAAGTGTCCGAACCGGATTATGTTGATGCAGTGTAATTTTTGGATATTTGTGCTCTTTTCCTGTAGGTTAATTATGTGGTCCCAGGTTAAGTTGTTGATTCCATTTTTATGCTCAATATTTCAATGACCAATTCAATATTCTTCAGGCTCTGCCAGCAGGTGGTGTTATGTGTACTCACTATCTGAGCTCCAATGAGGCTGTAAAGTGGTGTTAGTGTTATGCCAAGAGTTACAACCGAGTTCAACTTCTTGTGCCCGCAATGCTGTTTGATGTTCATTTCTTTTTCAGAGCCCACACTTCTATTCTCTGAAGCACATATTCTCTTTCTCTTTTCCAGTTGTAATAGATAAGCTGGCTAGCAATGAGTTAGCGAATGGAGTGTTGGACCCTAAGACTTGGTTAAACTGAAACCGCCACTAAGATTTGTTAGATTTTCCTGCATCTTTAGTTCGGTAGGCTCCTTAATTACACTGTCACAGAAACCTAATTACACTGTAAAAGAAACCAGGCATTTGCACCATGATACTCGTCTTCTCAAAATTCATTTCATGATTATATTCAAAAGGTAGTGTTTAGTGATAGCCGGCTGTCACTAACGTTCCTTGCACCACTCCTCAGCTGTTCTCAGAGTTTGTACCACATGCCATGTCACATTCATATAGAATGCTGGACTTAAATCATCTTTAAGATTGTAAAAAAGGCTAACAGCAGCAAACTACAACTGTTTCACTGCACTTTTTAGGAATTTTCTCATGTCAACTTATTTCCTGTTTGATATAAAATATTAGAAAATCACCAATGGTGTGGTGTGGGGTAGTCCATTATCACCTGTTGTGGCCATCTTATACCTGTCACTTTTCGAACTACACACATAGGGAAGCACAGGGAAATGATACAGCAGACATGAGTAATGTGAGGCAATGATTCATGTGTTTCAATGGAGGTGAAACAGATGTTCATAACGAGCTGAATGTTTGCTATAATGCCTGAGAGAAGTTCCACAACCTTCGCTATTGCGAAGAGTGTGTGAACACTAATCAATGGAAATTTTCCAGGACCTGCTCGACCAATATGAGGCTGAAGATTTCAATTTTCTGATCACATACATCACCACCATCACCACTGGAGATGAAAAGTGGTATTACCATTATGAGGTGGAATCCAAGTCCACGGAGTAGTGGTGTAAACCTTGCAACAATGAAGTAGTTCATTGAGCTCTTCCTCCACCTTTTTCTTTCTGAAGGAGGCTTCTGCCGCATGCTCAATACGTAACAGTTTCTTTTTTGTGTCTCATGTCACTTAAAGCCATTAGATGAGTGATGGGTCTTCCATCATACTGCTCTACAGTCCCAAGTGTGTTACAAAATGTTCTTAATTTGAGATCAAGATAACTTAATCCTATGTGGTGTACATGCTGTTCCATTTTGTGTGAGAATTTTTTTAAAGTGCATTTATGTCTATCTTTCTTTTGTCCACTCAATTAAAAAAAAAAGAAAGAAAAAGGCACATTGAAAGGATAAAAACAACAACAACCTTTTCACAACAATTCCATATTTAAAAACCACCCTCTTCTATACAGCATTCAAGGGCAATTTCATTTTATGAAAGAAACCATAATAAATCATTTCCAGTTTTTAACTACTCCCAGGCAAGATCTTTGGACAGTTTAAGGTTGTCAGGTACCTAATTCAATATGAAATGTACCTGCATTTCCCTTTCTGCAGCAAGGAACCGCTCATCTTTCAGCTTCAGCTCCCGCCTCAATTGTTTCCCTTCAGCCTCGAGGTCCCTTCTCCTTGCACGACAGCTTTCTGTGCATTCATTTCTAGAACAAAGTTAAGACAACATTGAAATTTCAACAAAAGTTTTTATGAAACACTTATGTTCACAGAGGAAAAACTTTAAAAAACCACACTCTCTTAAACCTAACAATACAGCTAAAGCAATTATGTTGTGCACAATAACTTTTTCAGTGCAAATTCAAGTAACCACCAGCCCCACCACTAACTACCACTCAAGCACAAATTTACTGTAATGCTCAAGATCCTAACAATTTTCTAATGACAACGTGACCCATTATGCAAATATTAAACCCCAATTTCTTTTTCCTGCCTTATGGAAGGCAGGATTTTAGTAGTACGAACATTATTATTATTATTATTATTATTATTATTATTATTATTATTATTATTGTGTGTGTGTGTGTGTGTGTGTTTGCCTTCTGATTCTGACGAAGGCCTCACTGGCCAAATGCTAATTTGTGACAGTTTTTTTTTTGTTGTGCCTACCTGAGACTGAGCATCTCTGCTATACGGTTCTCTGCTATACGGTGAGTGGCAACTTCCCTTTTCACAATATTGCTACTTTGTTATTGTTATTTGTAAGGGGCTAAATACTAATGGCTGAAAGCAAAGATGTTTTACTAAGATCTGTGTAAAAAATCCAAAATGTGAAAATTTTTGACAGCAAAGCAAAGGGAAAGGCTGTGACTGAAATAAAAATGTTGATTATTTATATTTAGCTGGCCATACTTCACAGTCCACAAACCAAATATATAGAACAATTTCACAAATTATAATAAATGGAATACCGAAAAGATACATTTCTAAACAAATGAGGAAAGAAATCAGATTTCAAATTGTGATACCAAAACCTCCATGAATATTTAACTCTTCCCCAAAATTATAAAACCAAAATAAACAGGGCACAAATGAGATTCTTACACTCCTTGAGCAACATAATATTGAGTGCCAGAGTGAGGAGTGAATACATAAGAAAATAGAAACACGTGGAAGGAATGATGGGTGAAATTTTGAGAGCATTCCCAAAGAGTGTTAAAATTAAAACATATTAGAAACCCTCAGAAACAGTGGATCAGCAGCCTATCCTATCCTTCCACTCCCAAAGCACCAACAAAATAATGAATTCAATAAAATAATTATTTTTTTAAACTACTGTATGTATTATAACCAGAAATACTGAAATAACTAAAAAGCCAAAGAACAACTGCTAAATAATTTCTTTCACAATAACAAATCTGATATCTTGTGTAATTAAGAAACACACAGAGATGCTGCCAAAGATATCCAAAAATTACCAATTGATGACAGGGGCTGAAACATCACGTACCGTTCCAGAATGTTGATCTTAGCTGGAAGATCATATATGCAATAAAGAAGTGTAATCTTTATAAAGTCACACCTGAAAGAATGCGGAGTTCAGTAGCATTATAGTCAGTCCATTTATAAATCGCCACATGAAAAGATCGGCTCCACACCTGTAAATCTATTGTGATGGACAACTTTAAATACCACATAACTGTATGCGGCAACACTGTTGATGACATAAATGAAGAGAGACTTTTGACATGGTGTGAAACATAAAACACATCAATCATGCACAATAGCAAGCTCCCTCCTTTATGTAAGATAAGAAGGTAAAAGAGAGGTTATTATTCAGATTTACTCTTTGCAAGTGAAAGCACAGGGAACTAGAGATATTAACTATTGCTTCCCAACGTATTTGAAATTTTTCATTAAAAATAATTCTCCTCTTAAAACAAAAGAAAGCTCATATTCGAGTATCGACATTTATGAAAAAGACACATTGCTTATCACATTAAGGATGACATACTGAGTTGCAGACTGGCACACCGAAAATACGGTTACTCTGAAATGGACGGTAATCTGCTTTTCTCTTTCATCTTATAATCAGGAACTACAGAAAGAAGTCGAAAAAGTTTACGGCCTCTGGGGGACTAAAGCAGTCATGGTGGCCCGGGTGGAATGTATTATAATTATCAACATTTTTTTTTGGGGAGGGGGGGGGGGGGAAGGGGGGGTCGAAACTGTGTGTTAATGGTTAGAAAGGATACTCACAGACTTTTTGGTTGACAACAACAAATTAAAACCTTTCTTCTCTGCCAATTTCTCCAACTTTTTAATAGTCATCTGCAACTGACAGGTTGTTATTGATAGGCTGGAGGAGGAAAAAAAGACAGAGGAGTTGTCCACAAAGAATACTGTACAGGACTTCTACTAGTCAACATTGAGCTATAACATTTACAGAAAAGACAGTCACACTAAAAACACAATCTTGAGGGAAAACATCTTGTTCAAAGTTGTTAGAGAGCACATCACCGAGTTGATATTTAAAGTAGCATAGGAAGATGAATGATTGTATAAAGATGGGAAGATGTTGTCTAAAGCTTGATTTATGACATTGTTTGGGGATATTACGTGAGGTGCTACCCAAAAGTTGGCAGAATACATCCATAAATAAAATTACACTTCACCTGGGTCTTATTAATCACCATCAGCTTCAAAGAAATCACTTCGGGTTGTATACATCACTCCCAACAATTTTTCCATGAGGTGAAAGCTCCTTGTAATGCATTTTTTATGAGTCTGTTTAGTACCATGATTCTGTTTGAATCTCAGCGGAGTGAAATCTTTGGCTTTTTAACTTGAGTTTCATACTGGGAGAGGGAGACACTCATTCGGTGCCAGATTGGGTGAATATCACAGATGTGGAACAATTGTCATTTTGTTTTTTGTCAGAAACTCCTCGGTGATCAATGAAGTGTGTGACCTTGAACTGTCATGATGGAGGAACCAATAGCCTGTGCACAACTTTCATAGGACAAAATCTGCCGACACATCCCGCAAGACAGCTCCATAATGTTTCCATATGTCCAGAATGGTCCGCCTATGATCTTCCAGCTCCATATTCTGAACAGCAGCAACATTTTCAGGAGTAACGCCAGTTGACGGAAGTAGTGAATGGGGATCATCAAATGAAGTTCTGTCATTTTGAAACCGTTTAAAACAATCTTTAGTGTGACTGTGACCTAAGGTGTCTTTCTCAAATGCTTGCTTCAACATTACGTGTTTATGTAGTGGTTTCTCAAAGTCTGAAACAAAAATTTGTGCGCACATGTTGTTTTCAGACACCCACTATCATCAACTTCGCACGACATGCTCGTCCTATTAGCTAGACTTCACCACCTGCACATACATTACAGGAACTTTTGGGTAGCACCACATAACTCCAAGTAGTATTGTAAGCCTTCCCATTGTCAGAAAATATACCTATTAAGTGGTTACTAAAACTGAAAGACAGTTGTATAGCCACTTCCAAAAGGGCGAGGTTGTCAAAGGTGGAGCAATGTCTGCTGAACCCACAATGAAAGCAACCATGGAGCTACTTGGATTCTAAGACACAGACAAGGCAGCAGTTTACCATTTGCTGCAAGGTCTTCCTCACACAGCTGCCAAGGGGTAACACTATGATAACTGATATGGCATGTTCAGTCCTTCCGAGGTTATAAAACTGCAATCACATAGCTTCTCTCCGGGAGTCTGGAAAAGTATCTTGATGCCCAAATGAAGTTAAAAAGGCTAGGAGGATTTCTTTCCTCTGGCCTCTGAGATGCCTTAATATGCTGTACTGGACACTGTCATGGCCAGTTGGTGTGTCATTAGCACATACAATGTAGAAGCCCGCATCTACATGGAAATGGGGCAGATGTATTCTTCACCATTGGTAGAACTTAAGTCCTAACTGCCCATCTCTCAGCAGTCACTCTGCAGCATCAAAATTCTGCATCCCACCTAACAGTGGCAAGAACACTGCAAAATACTCCTGTCATTTTCTAGCAAATTGCTCTGAAGACATCCATCCCACATTAGAGGACTTACTGGGTATCTTTCACCTCTCCTGTAAATTCTCTTCATGGTCTTTCATACAACTGTACCTTTAATCCACAGTTTTTGTTCAGGAACAGTTGCCATGATTTCTTCTTGCTCTCTAATAATTCAGTGACATTTTGTCCTCATTACCTGAAAGGCAATAGGCCTTACACAGAGCCACCCTACAGACCGATTGTTGAGTGGCAACCAGTCCACCAGAGGGCAAGCTGCATTTTTACTTGGCCTGAGGACTGTGGAAAGGATGCACAGTGGACACTGCGGGTAAAATGAGCCACCTATTCCTCGATACTATCATGGTGTACAAACACTAAATTATCTAGAGTACTTCTCCAGAAACACTCATATGACTTTTGTTTACAATTAGGAAACACTTTGTAACACACTAAATTATCTAGAGTACTTCTCCAGAAACACTCATATGACTTTTGTTTACAATTAGGAAACACTTTGTAACACACTGTGCTGATATCTCTGTATAGCATGACTCTGTACTCTGTGTGACATGACACAAATGACAGATCTCACAAATCTTAAAAGACACTTCACCTTTTTAAATTTTCTAGCCTACCTGCCCGATTAAGGGATCTGACATTCCACGCTCTGACCCGTAGAATGCCAGTTTTCTTTCTCCTGATAACGACGTCCTCCTGAGTAGTCCCCACCCGGAGATCCGAATGAGGGACTATTTTTGCTTCGGAATACTTCACCCAAGAGGACGTCAATCACTGCATGCCCTCGGGAAAAATTACGACTGAAGGCCGCCTTGGTTAATGTTAAAAGGCCAGATCAGTGAATCATCCAGACTGTTGCCCCTGCAACTACTGAAAAGACTGCTGCCTGTCTTCAGGAATCACACGTTTGTCTTGCATCTCAACAGATATCCCTCGTTTGTGGTTGCACCTATGGTACAGTTATCTGTATTGCTGAGGCACGCAAGCTTCCCCACCAATGGCAAGGTCCATAGTTCATGGGAGGAGTCTACGCTCAGACTCCGATGCTTCGTAACTTTACAAAGCACAATTTAGAAAATCGTGATGCAGTGTGTTACTGGTTCGATGAAACACAAGGTGAATAGCTGTTTCAAGTACTGCTTTCTGTGTCGTGGACACCATGTCCAAAACGATTAAGGAAAATCCTGTCCAAGTAATTTTGCATTCTGACAGATGCATATATCAGAACAGTAGCTTGATATTATCTAATTCTCTTTTAAGACTAGCAACTAATATAGGAGTATTTATTATGCAAATGTTGTTTGAGGATATCATACTCAGATGGAATGTGACTCAGTTCACTGTTTCATTGAGTGCAACATTAGAGGACGTGAAGTTACTACCTAGTATGCCTCTACATCTCGAGAAGCGAGAAAAAAGCCACAACCTTACAAAGCCCATTACCTAGATTACTCTTTTTTCATCAACTACACAGAAAAGGTGGCTGTATGACTCAATTAGGCCTGAGGACGGCGAGCAAGACGAATATGTGAGCCACAGCACCTAACACGCAAAATATAATACTTGGAAAGTGTTCTGGGGAGCAATGGGCACTCCACAAGTTACATTAGAATTATAAAAGGGCCAAGCACTCACCAAAGTGACAAATCAGAAAAAGAAATGTCAGGTACAGCCTTTCTGCAGTACATTCCTAAAGTGATGGACAGAATCGGCCATATATTGTACAAATGTGGCCTCAAGATTATTTACAAACTGACAAAGATCAAAGAGTGTCTCAGACTGTCAAAAGAGAAAAGGCACCCAACCATACCTCATACCATGCACATGCAGAAAAAAGTTTATGTTGGAATGACAGACGATCAATCAACACCAGAATCACATAAAATAAGGGACACTGCAGGTTAGGGCAGTGGGGAAATCAGCCATGGCAGAGCACTTGCTATGTGAGGCCTATCACGTAGTAAAATTTGCTGACATGGAAGTTCTGGCTGTAGAGAAGAACCATCACACCCACTCATTCAGAGAAGCTATAGAAATACATGAACACGAGAATAGCTTCAACAGGAAAGAACAAAGCCTCAAGATAAATGAATCCTGGCTTCCCATGCTACAGCGAATGATTATTGCCTGTAGCAAGAGCACTGCAACAGGAGTGACCACGGAGAATCCCTTGGACATTGACATGCCAGGTGCATATAGCCTGAGGCCGTGAGCTCGGCTCCAGTCCATTGCCATGGACGGCGAAAGTTTGACAATGCCAGCTATTTGTGCTGGTGAAACATCAGGAAAATCAGACGAACATAGGCTGAAGAGCCTGAGACACATGCCAACAGGCAGTTCATCAACAAGTGGCCACAGAAGCCTTAACAGTTCTGCAGTGGTTAAAATACTTCGAATGTCTATGGACTGACAATGAAGAAAAACCAGAAATAAACACCAATACCAGCAATTTTGTAGATCTGATAAGAATGGATAAGCTACAAAATGTGATCAAGCAAATAAAAGATAAAAAGCTGCCTCACACTGATAATATAAACATGGAGCTAATTAAATATGCATCTGATAAACTAAAGCATAGACTCATTTTTTTTTTAATGTTGATGGCTGAGTAGACTTGTACCAGACAAATAGAATGAAGCTTTGTATGCCCTATTTACAAGAAAGGCTATACATTACAATGCATAAATTATCGAGGAATAAGTCTACTAAATTCCTGTTGTCAATTGTATGCTAAAATTATAATCAACAGACTAATACCAACAGCAGAATCACATATGTTAGAGGTGTAACTTGGTTTAAGAAATGGAAGATCACACTCTGATTGTCTTTTCACTATGGCACAAGCAACTGAGAAAAGAAGGAATTTAAATAATTAATGGAAAATCTCATATAAAGATGTGAAACAAATACTAACAAAGAGATAGAGGGGCTGGCCAGTACTTACCTCAGCTCAGTACAGCCGATAGATATACAAAAAACAACCGAAAATTTAGGTTTTTTTGTGTATCTATCGGCTGTACTGAGCTGAGGTAAGTACTGGCCAGCCCCTCTATCTCTTTGTTAGTATATGTTTCACAAAAGAAGGAATTTACACTACCAGTTTACCAAGTTTTTACTGACTGTGAAAAGCTGTTTGACAAGTCAAAGTGGAAAATGCTATGTGAAACACTTAAGGAATTAGGCGTTCCAGCACATCTGATTAAATCAATTCAATCATTATACAAAAATAATAAAATAGGATCTGTACTGTGAGTAATGGCACAGAATCGGCTGTATCAATCAAGGAGTAAGAAGAGGCTGCCAAAGTCCCCAACTATTTTCAATGTTTACATTGATTATATCATTCGTAAAGGGCTGATTTTATTAAATGGCACATTAGGAGGTGATAATTTTAATTTTATGAAGACGCCACTTATTGATAATCAGATTATAATAGGAGAATCAGAAGAAAAGGTGCAAATTTCAGTACATAAATTGAGCCAAATTGCCGATAAATAAAGAATGAGAATATCAACAGTTATCACAAAAGTGATTGCATTTTAAGATCTGGAACCCATAAGAGTCAAATTTGTTAGAGATGGACAAATAATTGAATAAATATATAGGGTGCAATTTTAAATTTATCAATTTCTGAAATTGGATAGATTCAGACATTTCTGTGAACCTATACAATGTACAGTGAAACATAACATATGGAGAGAAACGTTAATTAAACTCTATGAGTAAGTGCACTTTTGCTGCTGTATGGTAGCAAATGCCATATCTTAATATCTAACAATGGAAACTCCAGATAGGAGTATCAACAATGTTGGGAAAGACAGACTGCTTCTTCCTGTAAAGAAGGAATGTCAAGATGCAGACAGGCACAATTAAAAAATACTTAATAAAGCTCTCGGCTACAGCCTTCATCAATATAGAGACATACGAACACGTGCACATGCACACGCATGCACGCTCATGCCACCCACACTAATAAAGGGTGTGCCTGAAAGCTTTTATGTGAGTGAGTGCCTGCCTGCAAATTTGACACATTTTCTTTAGTTAGTAAGAATCTGTGAATCTTAATATCTGATCAATTATGAAGAATCAAATCATCAGAGATTAAGTTCCTCCACTTGGCAGTACGATATTCATTGTTGGACCATAAAAGAAACACTAATATTAGACGAACACTAAATGTTGAACCTATTACAAATGTAACTGAAAAATACAAATCAAACTGAAAAGACCATGTCCAACATATATCAAATGCTAGAATAACTAAAACAACTATTGATACTGAAATGGACACCCTAGCTGCAAACAGGCGTTGATGTACTTCATTGGGTCATGTTGAAAATGTTTGCCCCGACTGGGACTCGAACCCGGGATCTCCTGCTTACATGGCAGACGCTCCATCCATCTGAGCCACTGAGGGCACAGAGGATAGTGAGCCTGCAGGTACTTATCCCTTGCACACTCCCCGTGATACCCACATTCCCAACATGTCCACACCACTACATTCGTAGTGCGCCTAATAGATGTTTGTCCATCATACTCATTATTGGTGGCAGATTAATCCACCAAGTCCCGTACGAGTTCGGACATAACGTGTGCGTTCGCACAAGAAGGTGAATGGCCAGGAAGCCATATTTTAACTATATATTTATTTATTTTTATTTATTTATTTATTTATTTAACCTGGCAAGATTAGGGCCATCGGGCCCTCTCTTACATCTAACCTGGCATTCTACTTATTTTACAGTCATATGTTTTAGTAGGCATGTTAAACTACATCTAATACAAAAAGTGAGATAAACAATTAGAAAGGTACACCTCGAAAAATACATTATTGAAGAGAAAGATTTTAGGTAGGAGTGCTGGCAGCAGGGAGTATGAGGGAGACTCATGGTGAAGGGAGGAGAAGAATAGAGAGACATGATGAAACATGATTAAGGAAAATATAAAGGAAAAGAAGACTGTGTGGCTAATAGAGAGAGATGAAGTGGAAGGCATCTCAGGAGCAAGATAGGAGTTGCTAGCTTTGCTATTTGACAGATGAGAGGATTGGCCTTGCACATTAATTTTGTGGAGAATTTTATGCGGATGATAGTAGGAAATGCTTCAACTTCTTAAAAGCAACAGTAGATTGAATTTTCCTCAAGGTAAGGGGCAGTTTGTTCCAGAGGCGGACAGCGGCAACTGAGAAGGAGTTTGCAAAAGTTTTTGTTTTGTGAGTGGGCACAGTTTGGATACCAGATAAGAGTGACCTCGTGTTTCGATTATGATGGCATGACAGGTTTTTAATCTCTGAAGCTAGGTACTGGGGTGCTTGCGCGACGAGGAGTCGGTGAAGTAGACAGAGTGTGGTAGTCACGCAGTTTATCCGGCCGCAGCCACCCTAGCTCGGAGTATGAAGCACTAACATGATCATATCGGCGAATGTTGCAGGTGTAACGCACACAGGCATTCATGGTTAGCTCTAGCCGTCTTTTGTTTTCACTACTCATGCCTTGTTGAATCACATCACAATAGTGGAGGTTCGGTAGAACGAGTGCTTGCACGAGCTGGCGTTTCAAGTCCTGTGGGAATATGTTCCGAAACTTTTTGAGAGCATAGAGACAAGCAGACGTCTTTCGGCACACTGCGACTGTATTCTCCGCCCAGTTGAGATGCTCGTCCAAAGTTACACCCAAGTTCTTCACTGTTTTCTGATATGGTATTGGAGTACCTTCGAGCAGAATAGGAGGTAGCCGTTCGCGGAAATCTGAACTTCTTAATTTCTGATGGGCTATTAAGATTACTTGCGTCTTTTTTGCATTTAATTTAAGCCCCAGGTTTTTCGCCCATGTCACTACTGAAGACAGATCATCATTCATCAGAGCGATTGCAGTGTTTACGTCTTCAGGTCTGACACTTAGGTAGAGCTGGAGGTCGTCGGCATAGAAATGATGTTTACAGGAAGACAAGACCGACGAAATATCGTTGACATATAAAGAAAACAAAAGTGGTCCTAAGACTGATCCTTGTGGCACTCCCGAAGAAACTTGTTTCCAGGAAGATTTTTCATTTGCGCAGACAACACATTGCTGTCTGTCTTTTAAGTAGCTTTCAAACCATCTCATTGCACTATCAGAGAAGTTAAGCTGTTGCATTTTTCTGAGTAATATGTCAAAGTTAACAGTGTCAAAAGCTTTGCTGAAGTCCAGTAGCGTCAATATTGTTGCCTTTCGATTGTCGATGGCATATTTCAGGTCATCAGTTACTTTAATTAGAGCAGTGTTTGTGCTGTGATGTTTACGGAAACCGGATTGAAATTTGTCACATAGACTGAATTCATGCAAGTGTTCAGTGATTTGGTCATGAACAATATATTCAAGTGCTTTGGAAACAGCAGGCAGTATGCTAATTGGTCGGTAATCACTAGGCAGTTGTGGGTTTTCGATCTTAGGGATGGGTCGAATTATGCTTCTTTTCCATGCAGCGGGGTATATTCCGTTCACGAGGGAAAAATTAAATATGTCAGTTAAGACAGGTACTAAGATATCGGCAACATTCTTAATCATCGTTATACCGATACTGTCGTTGCCTATTGCATCAGAAGAGATTCTCATTATTGCTTTTCTTGCCGTATTTGTTGTTACATGTTTTAGATGGAAGGTAACGTTGTTATTTATCCTATTTGGGGATTCTTGTGGACGGTAATTATCAGCTGTGCTGGTATTCAGAGGTGCAGAGAAGAATTCATTTAATTCGTTAGCTGACACATGAAAAGTAGTTTCCGATTTTGCCTTTCCGACCCCCAAGCTACGGAGATTCTTCCATAGAGTCTTGGGTGTCAGATCGCTGCATACAAGGGAGCGAGCGTGCCTGATTTTGGCATTGCGAATGCATTGTTTCACTCTGTTCCGTAGCTTTCTATATTCTTCGAAACGCTCGGGTTTCGGATCTGCCTTGAAACGCCTGTGGGCAGTATCCCTATTAGTCATCATTTGACGCAATTCAGCTGTCAGCCATGGAGCAGGAGATTTTCTTACACGGACTGTGCGCACAGGTGCATGTTTGTCATAGAGGGCAGTGAGTTTATCACCAACTTCATTAATTTTGCCATCGATTGTAGGTTCTCTGATTATTTGATGCCATGAGATTTCTGAGCAATCGGCTGTTAGAGCGTCACGGTCAATACGTTTCATGTTCCTACAAGTTATGTAACGCGATTTGGTCCTTGGGGGCTGCACAGAGTAGGCCAGGAATATTACATCATGTGCTGAGAGGCCAGGGGCCGATGATTGACCAACATCTCTTACTTTGTCAGTCTGTTTCATTGCGATCACGTCTATAAGAGTATGACTGTGCGCCGTATGGTGTGTAGGTTGTAATGGAAGAATGTTCATGCTATTGCAACTAAACAATCTTCTTAGATTTATTGCGGAGGGAGTGTCTCTTAGCAGGTCTATGTTCAAGTCACCCATTACGATGACATGTTCGTATTGACACTGAAGTGAATGTAATTCCGACTGGAAGGAACTCATTGAGCTAATTTTTGGCGGCTTGTACACGACGCCAGTCAAGAATTTCCGACTTTGTATATTTATTTCAATGAACATGAATTCAGCCTCTTTTTCTTCAGCAGGATTTGACGTACATAAGACTTTCGCTTTGAGATCTGTTCGTATATATGCGCCGACCCCGCCACCTCGCTTTTTTGATCTGTCTGCCCTAAGAAATGTGTACCCTGGGAGATGAGTAGATGCAGATTCATATGACGGTAAGCAGGAGATACCGGGTTCGAGTCCCGGTTGGGGCACACATTTTCAACATGTCCCCAATGAAGTACTTCAACGCCTGTTTGCAGCTAGGGTGTCCATTTAAATATCATTTCATTTCTAGCAAAGCTGCATGGTCATCAAAGGTAACTGTTCTTTCAGGAATATATACTACCATCATATATAGTTAAAACAACTACAGAATATAACCCAACCAGCAAGCGGAATGTTTGGCATCTCTTAAAGAGATGGCATGAACAATTCTGAGGCGGAATAGGCAAAAGGCCTAATCCTCAAAGACAGTGCTGCCATCAATAATGATGATGATGATCAAAAAGCTAGGATCAAAAGCAGTATATTATTGCAGAGAACTCTAAATAATAGTTGAGATTAAATAAATCTTACTAACTACACAAAGGCCCATAATATTAACTACAACAAAAATATTAACGTTATTATTCTCAAGTATATGACTACAGATGAGGACGTTAACTACATTCTGATATGTATCCCTGTATGGATACTTATCTGCAGCATGATACCCCGCACTGGAATACCATAAAACAAAGTCATATTCTTAAAGAGGGTATTTCACCAAGGTCTCATATTCCCTTTGTCCAACAGTAATCTCATTAGATTTGGCACTGATTAACACCAGATAATTTTATAATCTTAAAATTTGTGTGTTAAGCATATAGTACAATAAAAGATGTGACTCACTTGTTAGATACTGCTGCCATAGCAACAGCCCGTGCTGCCACTGCTTCCTCAGCCTTCTTTGCTTTTCTTTCTGCTGTCAGCTGCGCTTCAAACGAGCCCCGTAATCGCCTTTCCTCTTGCAATCGACGTTCTAGTTGAGAAATTGTCTGCTTGTCAGACTGTCTAGCAGTGACTAAACCATGAAGCCTGCAAACTTTGTTCCATGAGTGTACATTTATTACATATTTAAAACTAGTGAAAATGTTATGAAAAAGTCTATTAACTAAAATGACAGGCTGCAGCAAGAGAAACTACCCATTTCTAAAAACTACTTCGTCTGTTCTACCTTCTGTGCATTGCTGCCTCTTTCCCATGTTATACTGTTCTGCATATGTTGAGGTTTATCAAAGAAAATGAGGAGTCAGTTAAAGGGCCCAATTCCCTTTGTTAAAATACAGTAAGTTGCGAATTTATCCAATACGTCCCATAGGATATTCGCTTTTATGAGAAAGAGCCTTTTAGTTCACTGAAACTGTGTTTTATTTTCAACAGCTACTGCCATAACAGTAATACCATTGTTTGCTGATTTCTGATACAGCTATAACCACTTCAATTATTTTTTACCATGAGAACTGATATTACAGGGCTGCCAAAACAATTCTGGATAATGGCGCACAATTTTCTACTTGGTTGTTTCAGGAATTATGCTGAGGAATGGAGTACAGCAGCACCTTACAATACCAATCAGACCTTATCAGTGAATGAAGAAACCCCAGTGGAGATCTTGCATGGCCAATAACCTTGCACCATCTGCATGTGGTAGAAGTGCAATATGCAAGATAGTATCAAGCAGCCAATTCATGCCATTGTTAATACACATGTAAAGCAATTTGGGCTCAAATGTTTGAAAAATACATGGTTCAGAGCAAGTAAAAGTAACAAATAAGAAACAGGCCTCCTTCCTCTCTACAGTGGGTGTGACTACCAAGATACCATACCCACTGTTTTGTGAAAACTCAACTATTGGTGAGAATTCTCCTGAACAATTTTTGAAAGAATAAAACAGACCAACATCTACACTTTCCCAATGAGTTAACTCTATGGAATTACATATTTCTTCTTCAGATGTGTGTACACCCACATGTAAGAAGAGTTGAATAATTTCATTCACGCAAACTATTCATGGTTCATGGTGTGGGTTCCTGTTGTCATGTCCCAGTTCATGAACCACGGGCAATGTATGAGTGGTCAAGTAAGTGGTCTTGACAGTCGGGATACCAGTTACTTTGGAATAAGGCTGGGCGTCTCTGACATATTCTGAGTCGTGGTCACCTTTGTGCTCATATGGCAAAGACTACCAAATCCACCGGTTAGTCCCTTAACAGTTAGGGGTAAAACTCAATGGGATCCAGGGCAAGTAAGGCTAGCAACCTGCTTCCCTGGTACTGTAAACATGATGCTGGCAACAATCAGAGCAAAATGCATCGGACTTTTGGAGGTGACGGAGTCTCACCTCTAACTGACAAACCAGGGACTCCTAAGACACGATTCGGCAAACGAATGGTAATGAGATGGGAAGCTATTAATATCAATGGGGGCTACACTGGGAAGAAGGTAGAGCTAGCAGAGGCTGCAAGTAAGATGGGGTTGGTTGTCTTAGCTGTTAGTGACATTCGAGTAAGGGATGAGAAAGAAGAGGAAGTGGGAGGATACAAGGTCTAACTGTCAGGAGTCAAAGCAGGAATAGCACAATGGGGAGTAGGGCTTTACATCAGGAAAGAAATGGAACCCAGCAAAGTTGCAATAAGGTATTAAATGAATGACTGATGTGGATAGATTTGACAGCATCGAGCAAGAAAACTAGGATCGTGTCAATATATTCGCATTGTGAAGGGACAGATCAACATAAGATGGATAGTTTTTTGACGCACTCAGTGACGTAGTTGTTAGAGTAAAGGACAAGGACAGTGTTCTGCTCATGGGTGATTTCAATGCCAGGATTGGAAATCGACAGAAGGGTATGAAAAGCTTATGGGTAAATTTGGAGAGGATATGGAGGCCAACAAGAACGGGAAACAACTCTTGGATTTCTGTGCCAGTATGGACTTAGTAATCACAAACTCCTTTTTTAAACATAAGAACATTCACCGGTATACTTGGGAAGGGCGGGGAACCAGATCTGTCATTGACTATATAATATCAGATCAGGAATTCAGGAAGGCTCTGAGGGACACACATGTATTCAGGGTATTCTTTGATGACACTGATCACTATTTAATCTGCAGCGAAATTGGTATTGTGAGGCCGAAAGCGCAGGAGGTCAGGTCCATATGTAGGAGGATAAGAGTGGAGAAACTTCAGGATAGGGAAATCAGGCACAAGTACATAACAGTGATCTCAGAAAGGTACCAGTTAGTTGGATGTAGTCAATTACAGTCATTGGAAAAAGAATGGACAAGGTACAGGGACACAGTACTAGAAGTGGCAAAAGAATGTCTTGAACAGTAGTGTGTAAAGGTAGGATGAAGCAAACAGCTTGATGGAATGACAGTCAAGGCAGCCTGTAAAAGGAAAAAGAAGGCGTATCAAAAATGGTTACATACTAGAACTCAGGTAGACAGAGAAAGTTATGTTGAAGAAAGAAACAAAGCCAAACAGATAATTGCAGCATCCAAGAAGAAATCTTGGGAAGACTTTGGAAACAGCTTGGAGACTTTGGCTCAAGCTGTTGGAAAACCATTCTGGAATGTAATTAGCAGTCTTCGAAAGGGAGGCAAGAAGGAAATGACAATCATTTTGGACAAGTCAGTAAAACTGCTGGTGAATCCTGTTAATGCCTTGGGCACATCGAGGGAATATTTTGAAGAGTTGCTCAATGTAGGTGAAAATACAATCAGTAATGTTTCAGATTTTGATGTACAATGGGATAGGAATGATGATTGAAATAGAATCACATCTGAGGAAGTGGAGAAAATGGTCAATAGATTGCAGTGCAATAAAGCAGCTGGGGTGGATGAAATTAAGTCGGAACTCAGCAAATACAGTGGAATGTCAGGTCTTAAATGGCTACACAGGATAATTGAAATGGCGTGGGAGTCGGGACAGGTTCCATCAGACTGGACGAAAGCAGTAATCACACCAATCTTTAAACATGGAAACAGAAAAGATTGTAACAACTACAGAGGTATCTCTTTAATCAGCGTTGTGGGTAAAATCTTCTCAGGTGTTGTTGAAAGGAAAGTGCGAGTATTAGTTGAGGACCAACTGGATGAAAATCAGTGTGGGTTTAGGCCTCTTAGAGGTTGTCAGGACCAGATCTTTGCTTATGGCAAATAATGGAGGAGTGTTAGAGTGGAACAGGGAATTGTATCTATGCTTTGTAGATCTAGAAAAGGCATATGACCGGGTTCCTAGGAGGAAGTTATTGTCTGTTCTACGAAATTATGGAATAGGAGCCAAACTTTTGCAAGTAATTAAAGGTCTTTACATAGATAGTCAGGCAGCAGTTAAAGAGTTGACAGTAAATGAGTTCATGGTTCAGAGTAGTTTCAGGGGTAAGACAAGGCTGCAACCTGTCTCCACTGTTGTTCATATTATTTTTGGATCATATGTTGAAAACAGTAGACTGGCTGTGTGAGATTAAGATATGTGAACACAAAATAAGCAGTCTCGCATATGCGAATGACTTAGTTGTGATGGCAGATTCGATTGAAAGTTTATTTCAGAGCTAGATCAGAAATGTAAGGACTATGGTGTGAAGATTAGCATCTCCAAAACGAAAGTAATGTCAGTGGGAAAGAAATATAAACGGATTGAGTGCCAAATAGGAGGAACAAAGTTAGTACAGGTGGACAGTTTCAAGTACTTAGGATGCATATTCTCACAGGATGGCAACATAGTGAAAGAACTGGAAGCGAGGTGTAGCAAAGCTAATGCAGTGAACGCTCAGCTACGGTCTACTCTTTTCTGCAAGAAAGAAGTCAGTACCAAGACTAAGTTACGTGCGCACTGTTCAGTCTTTCGACCAATTTTGTTGTATGGGAGTGAAAGCTAGGTGGATTCAGGTTACCTTATCAATAAGGTTGAGGTTACGGATATGAAAGTAGCTAGGATGATTGCAGGTACTGGTAGATGAGAACAATGGTAGGAGGGTGTCTACAATGAGGAAATCAAAGAAAAACTGGGAATAAAACACTCTATAGACGTAGCAGTCAGGGCGAAAAGGGTTAGATGGTGGGGTCATGTTACACGTATGGGAGAAGCAAGGCCCCCAAGAGACTCATGGGATCAGCAGTAGAGGGTAAGAGGAGTCAGGGTAGACCAAGGAGAAGGTACCTGGATTCGGTTAAGAATGATTTTGAAGTAGTAGGCTTAACATCAGAATAGGCACCAATGTTAGCACTGAATAGGGTATCGTGGAGGAATTTTATAAGGGGGACTATGCTCCAGACTGAACACTGAAAGGCATAATCAGTCTTAAATGATGATGATGATGACGCAAACTATTTGTGGCTGCGGACCCTTTCTTCTCGTCAGTCATACAAATGGAGAGGCCGATATCCTGAAAACTAATTTATTCTAGTAGTCTACACTAAGGAACATATTTTCTATGTCAGCCAATATGAATCTTAAGATAATATGGCACAGGTACTGAGATAACTGCTGTAGGCGATGTGGTGTGTTACTGGCTGCTTCTACAACCCCACACTTTATGGTTACTACAAAACAGCTGGTAGACAACATGGAAAGAACATCTACTGGTGACCTTAATCCAATTCCGAGTCTATCCTCCTTCCCACTGACAAGGGTTCAGTACTGTAAACATCAACAGCAATGACTATTTCTCTCTGTACATTTTTCAACACTTCTGCTTATGAATCTCTCACTACTATGACCCCATTCCAGAAACCCAAAGCAGCCTCAAGCAGTTTGCCAAAGAATTAAGTCCATACCAGAATCTGTCATTCTAACCCACTCTCACCTCACACCAGTAATGTCACCCACCACCTTGTACACCAATCTTTTACATGCTTCCAAAAGACCATAAATCCTGCTCCACTGATCTCCTTATAGGTCACCCCACAGTACATGATTACAAAGCTCTCACAAAAGACTCTCTTTCCCAGTTTACTTTCTTCTCCACTGGGGAGGTACCAGAAGGAAGGACAAGAAGAAATGTAATGTGAAAGAAAGAGTAATGTGAAGACAAGATTTAGAGGAGCCATTACAACCACAACCAAGTTTGCAGTAAACATAATGAACACATACTGTACTGCTGAAGCTAGTGATTTATGGATCCTACATCATACATTGTAAAATGAAATAAATATGCAGAATATTTAAAATATAATTTTACATTTACAATAAAATTGTTGTTAAAACTTAAAATTTCACACTACATCATTTGTTCATCACTGGAAAATTGTAAAAACTAAGTTTCAAAATTTAAGATACAAGGTAACACACTTACTTTGACTGAAGGTTGTCATTATCCTGCTGAAGCTGAGAAAGCTCGTTTTTAACACTCTGCTCGCCAGATACAAGTGTGCTTATCTGGCTACGCAGTTCCTGTTCTACTTGTCTGCTCAGCTGCAGATCAACTTTGAACCTTCTTACATCAGCTTCTAACCTGTAAAATATGAAATAATTTTGTGCAAGTTTAATTATATATGTTCAGCAACTGTTCTATGTGACAAAATTTGAAACATGAAGTTGTACACTTAACACAGAAACTGGATGTTGACAATCACAGACAGAGATCAAATCCTATACACCAATGACATAAATGAAATCCAACATGTCAGCTTTTTCATTCACATTGTGAATATGCAAAAGAGGATATACTACTTCAAAAGTTACACACAGTTGATTCAATCTGTATCCTAAACCTATTCCAAAAAGATAGAAACTCTTTTCTTCAAATTTAATACACTGTTGTTATCTACTGTGTAACCAAACTGAAAACTTTCTGTTGGTGGTTACTTTTAATCATAATTTCTCACAACACAGAAATGAGACAAATGACAAAAAGTGATATGAAATGTTTCTTCAGAGTAACTGTCATAAGAATGTTACTGTCTATGCAGTATTTCTACGTAACAGCTATGTAAACAGAATGAGAAAAGTGGGAGCTAAGCCTGCAGGGAGAAAACAAAAAAAAACATAGTTAGATGTTACAGACCATGCTTTTTTTAAAAAGAAAAAAAAAAGCAGTAAGGAGCAACAAATAATTGTTGCAGACAGAAAGAGTTTTGGATTATAAGTGAAATATGTATTAAATATTTATTCTATGTCTAACAAGCAATCAAAAGACCTAAGAGGTAGTACCATTGTTCCGAGTGACGATTTTGTACCATCGAAGAATTTCCCCAAGATTTCCAGGCTTTTCCTACGGGAAATCTTACTTTACTACTTTTAGTATTATACATGTGATGCATACAAGCGACGGTATCAATCTCTGGCGTCAGCATGCCTTTACGCAAAGAAAAATTGTTCTGTAGTCAGAGATGCCAGGTGTGGATAACAGTTTTAAGCAAGTGCAAGTGCAAGAAGTGCTATGGTGTCATCTGCATGATGGGTCTTTGTTTAGTTGGAAGATACAGAGGAGTGCATCACTTCGGAACTAGTGCCTTGCAATCTTACTGATTTTGGGAGCGTCGGCATCCCGTTTTGAATTTGAACTGGGCCATTCACCTTTGCTCGAACAGTATTCCTCTGGGATACTTCACACTGGATGTTGTGCTGAAGAGCGAGTTGAGCTTATTGTTGACTGTGGTGTCACGAAATTGTACCCTCATAATGTTCTGCAAATTTCTATGTATATGTGGGTAATCAGATGCATTTCTGTTGTAGACCTTCGGGGGTTTGTAAATCGTGTTGAACTGTGTGCGTAACATTCAAGAGAAGGGATGTTATCTTCAGCACACTTCGTGATTGTGGGTACATGTTCTCATGTTCCATGGGCCAAAATCTGCATGTAAGAAAGTCCCATCAAGGTTTAACTGTATTGTTTCAAATTGCCTCATGTTCAAGAGGCAGGGTGAAAGTAAGGTTGGTTAAGACAGAGCGATAATTTGTCTTTTACAGACAATGTTCTTAGCCTGGGACTGTAGTAAAGTGAACCATACACTGATGTACCTGACGCTGAAGAAAGGTTGATTTGTGTGTGGTCACATTAGTGCATGTTATGCTTCAGTGAATTGTAATAAATTTTGTTAGCGGTTCTTCTGTAACTGCTCCAATGCTGATTTTATCATGACTGGATTGGGCGAACTGGCATTAAGTCATTCACATGTCAGCATCTCTATGGCCAGTTACAGTGCACTAACATTAAAGAGTTTCTGAACTTAAACTTATTTGGTTTAGAAAGAATACCAAGGATGATTTTAAATTTATTTGTTTTAATGTTTAAAGAAAAAGGAAACTTGGGAAATACAGAAATTCTTTGATTACTCTAAATACCTTGGATTGTACTATTTTTTAAAGGTGGTAGTTCCTAACGTTAAAGAGAAAGGAAATTTTGGGTAATTTAGAATTTCAGTAACTACCTTTAAAATATCTTGAAAGATTTTGTGTTAAAACTGCATGATATTAACGTTTCAAGGATTATTGCTTTCAATGTTTTAAGAAAAAATATGAATTTTCTGTATAGCTGTGTGAATTTTCTGTATACCTTACAGAGGACACATTGAGTACAGAAAAGCACGACGAAAAAAACTATTACACACACAGCTTTGAGCAAAAGCCTCCTTCAGGGGGGCGGTGGGGGGGGGGGGGGGGGGGGACCTAAGCAAGCATACACTCACAAAAACAAGCACATCTTATGCATAAATGACCACTCTCTCTGGCTGCAGCAGCCAGATGCATTATTAAAAACAAAGATTCCAAGACTTACCAAGCAGGAAAGTGCCGGCAGACAGGCACAATGAACAAAACACACAAACACACACACAGAATTACTAGCTTTCGCGACCGATGGTTGCTTCTTCAGGAAGGAGAGGGAAAGACGAAAGGATATGGGTTTTAAGGGAGAGGGTAAGGAGTCATTCCAATGCCGGGAGCGGAAAGACTTCCCTTAGGGGGAAAAAGGACAGGTGTACACTCTCGCACACACACACACACACACACACACACACACACACACACACACACACATATCCATCCGCACATACACAAACACAAGCAGACATTTGTAAAGGCAAAGAGTTCGGGCAGAGATGTCAGTCGAGGTGGAAGTACAGAGGCAAAGAAGTTGTTGAAAGACAGGTGAGGTATGAGCGGCGGCAACTGGAAATTAGCAGAGGTTGAGGCCTGGCAGATATCGAGAAGAGAGGATATACTGAACGGCGCGTTCCCATCTCTGGAGTTCGGATAGGTTGGTGTTACTGGGAAGTATCCAGATAACCCGGACGGTGTAACACTGTGCCAAGATGTGCTGGCCGTGCACCAAGGCATGTTTAGCCACAGGGTGATCTTCATTACCAACAAACACTGTCTGCCTGTGTCCATTCATGCGAATGGACAGTTTGTTGCTGGTCATTCCCACATAGAAAGCGTCACAGTGTAGGCAGGTCAGTTGGTAAATCACGTGGGTGCTTTCACACGTCGCTCTTCCTTTGATCGTGTACACCTTCCGGGTTACAGGACTGGAGTAGGTGGTGGTGGGAGGGTGCATAGGACAGGTTTTACACCGGGGGGCGGTTACAAGGGTAGGAGCCAGAGGGTAGGGAAGGTGGTTTGAGGATTTCATAGGGATGAACCAAGAGGTTACGAAGGTTAGGTGGACGGCGGAAAGACAACCTTGGTGGAGTGAGGAGGATTTCATGAAGGATGGACCTCATTTCGGGGCAGGATTTTAGGAAGTCGTATCCCTGCTGGAGAGCCACATTCAGAGAGTGATCCAGACCCGGGAAGTATTCTGTCACAAGTGGGGCACTTTTAGGGTTCTTCCGTGAGAGGTTCTGGGTTTGAGGGGATGAGGAAGTGGCTCTGGTTATTTGCCTCTGTACCAGGTCGGGACGGTAGTTGCGGGATGCGAAAGCTGTTTTCAGGTTGTTGGTGTAATGGTTCAGGGATTCAGGACTGGAGCAGATTCGTTTGGCACGAAGGCCTAGGCTGTAGGGAAGGGACCGTTTGATAATGGAGGTACTGTTGCTTGTTGGTGGGTTTGATGTGGACGGATGTCTGAACAAATTATTCTGTACACACATCCAATGTAATTCCATGAGAAAGTCAGCCCTCTGGCTGGTTGGATCTTACATTCACAGAAGAGGAACACATACAACACCAATGAAGCACATGCATGGCTTAAACAACTGTGGCCTATGATTAACAGACAAAGCACATTGAATACGAGGGTGCTGAGATCCATGTATGTGACACTTATGAAACCACTGGTCTAGCTCTAGTCGGGAAGTATAGCTGTTCAAACATTTTTCCTTAGGGAAAATAAACCATCTTTGGTATGCCTAAATCAAGCACACAAACAAAGCAATTCTGGAGAAACCCTAAACTACGTGTGCAATAGGTTATATCAGGAAATTTTCGGATGTAGCATTAAGCATGTTCATACAGAAACATCAAATAATTTTCACAGAAAATAAGGCTTAAAATTAGATAAGATATGGCAGTCGACTTTGTATCAACAATGTGACAATCAATTACCTTTGATAGAGAGTAATGATGTTAGTTAGAGATAGTTTTACTGTCAACAGCATGTGACGAGTGCTGGTGCCCTCTATACAAACAGGACCTCCACAGCCGAATAGCCAGTCGCTGACTCACCTTGGAAGATGTTGCTCGCAGTTGGCAACGAAATATCAGGAGGAAGAATTTCTAATGTTTGACCACGGCCAGTGAATGGCTGAATGACAGAAGGTTGAGAAGACCACCCTTGGGCATTGAGTTTCAACGAAGCTCACAATTTGCAGGTTTTTTGAATTCAAACTTTCATTGCTTCTTACATTGTTGTTTTAAAGAAAAACTATATTTTGTTGAAGACTTACCTTGCATAATACTCGTCTTTACATGATACACTGCCTTCTGCATTTTCACGATTAACATCACGGTTAACTTTATTTTTTCTTTCACGCTGAGCATTTTCACGGGATTGATTACTGCTCCATCTACTTGAAGAGTTAGTCTTCAAGGACTGAACAGATATTTTTACACTTTTGTCTTTTTCAACCTCATTTACATCAAAATCATTCACCGACCTGGAAATAAATGAACACTTAAGTTACAACAATAGACCTATTTTCTAGAAAAAAGTGTTTTTTTTTTTGCCACTATCAATGTTCAAATTCATAAAATACACATTGCATACATAAGCAGTTCTGAAAAGATTAACTCATGCAACCGGTAATTCTATACCGTTATAATCAAAGGAAAGAAGTTCTGTTGCCACACATTTCAGTTGTCAATGGTTCAAGCGAGTCAACAAAGGTCCTGCAAACTCTCATCCTGTAGATCAATTGAAATATCAATATAATAGAACGGGTCCACCAAAATAAATTGCTAATTGTCAATTCTGTTAGTCTCAGGCCGGTCACTTTATCTGCTCCATTTTTGAAAGCATCATCTGCTGGTAACGTCGAGCTTCGTATGTATTGCTAAAAAGTGCTTTCTACTGCATAAACTGTTTTAACTTGTCTTGAACTTTAGCCAATTATATGACATGCAATACCTTGAAATATGTTCTCTTGTGTTAGCACTTTCTTCTGCTGACCACTTCAATTTCTTTTTTTTATTTATTTTTTATTTTTATGTAGTACACTTTTAGGTTGATGCAGTTAGTCCGATGCTTTTGTAGTTGGTTGATTCCATTCCTGAGCAGCGAGTCCATAAGATCTGCAAAATAACCACTGCAGATGGCAAACTTCTTTACTGGACGGTAATGTTTTCCAGTTACGAAGTTCTTTGTAAAATGTCGCAAAATACTGTGCACAGTGATAGCTGTGTCCAACTACTGTTATTTTCCAACAGTTTTCTACTGCAAAAGTATCTTTGTGGTAGATAAAACATTCATACTTTTTATTTTTGCTCTTCAATAAAGGTCACTTACTGCTAAACAATAACTCACAGATATTTTAAATCCATAGATAGTAGGAAGAAACATGAGGAATGGAATACTGCTACTATGCAGTTTCTGTGGAGGACATGGCAGCTCGCAACCAAAGCGTGTATCAAGAGCAATAACCAGTTCTTCTCGATCTTTAAACCTGGTGTAGCATTCAGTATCATGCTGGAGGTCTTATGTGACATTTTTCAAATGCAATACACAGCAATATTGGACCAGCTGAGGAACTTCCTTCATGCGCCCAGTCACAAACGTTAGTGCACTAATAGCGTAGAAAAATGCAAGGGGGCAATACCAGAAAGTACTTACAAAGACGCAGATAAACAAAATAAAAGAGTTCGATCTTTTCAGACAAGTTCATCAGTGTAATAAAACTAAGGACATGAGCAGCTGCTCGAGCATCATCAGCTAGAAGTTCCTGTAAGGTAGACGGCAGACACAGGACAACACGAGAGTGAACAAAATGGGGACAAGACAATAAAACCTGGCACACCGTCAATTGATGACCACAGGGGCACTGTGGGGCAGGGTCACCGGACAACAGGTAGCGGTGGCTAAATCGGCAATGCCCAATCCGCAACCTGGCCAAAATGACCTCCTCTCACCGGGAAGGGCGTGAGGAGGTTGTCCAAGCCGTCGGGATCGGTGTGATGGCCCTAAGCTTATTTTCATGGAGAGAGGACCAAGCCTCATGCCACAATGATGAAATGCGCCCACAAAGAACCCCACTAGCATCAGTTGAAGGGACACAAAAGGAAACTGTCCGAGGCAGGACGACAGCAGCCTTGGCTGCAGCATCAGTAGCTTCGTTCCCAGGCACACCAACGTGGCCAGGAATCCACAAAAAAAAAAAAGGAGAGGAGAAGAGCGTCGATACCAGCTAGCGACTGAAGGGACCATTGAATTCGTTGCACGAGAGGGTGGTCCGAATATGGGTCACGGAGACTCTGAATGGCACTCGGAGAATCAGAGCAGATGCCATAGGAAGAACGAAGATGATGGCGGATATACTGAACAGCCTGATAAGAGAGCAAAAGCTCAGCTATAAAGCTTGAACACTCGTCAAGGAGCCAGTATTGAAAGGTATCATCTCCAATGACAAAGGCATATCTGACGCCAGCAGTAGTCTTGGAGCCATCTGTGTAAATAAAGACATTATTAGCGAGCCTCGGATGAAGTTCGACAAACCTCGAGCAGTAGATCGAACTCGCGGTCCTCTCCTTTGAGAACGAGCTGAGTTCAAAGTGAACACGAACCTGAGCCTGGAGCCAAGGTGGCGTCGGGCTCTCACCCACTCGAAAAGTCGTAGGAAGGGTAAAATCAAGTTGCTGAAGCGACGAAAGTGAACTCCAGGAAGTAACAGGGCAGAGACATATAGCCCGATTGACGGTCGAGAGAGTCATTAAAGAAGGAGAAATTTGAAGGGTGGTCGGGCATTGACATCAGGTGGCAGGCGTACTGACAAAGCAACATATCCTGCCGGAAGTTTAGCGATAATTCGGCAGCTTCAGCATACCGACTCTCAACAGGGCTGATGTAGAATGCTCCAGTCGCCAGACGTAACCCCCGATGGTGGATAGAGTTTAGACGGCGTAAGATAGACGGCCGGGCAGAAGAGTAGACAAAGCTCCCGTAATCAAGCTATGATAGGCCAATGGACCAATATAAGCAAAGCAGGACCATTCGATCTGCTCCCCGTGACATACTGCTGAGAACACGGAGGACATTTAGGGAACGGGTACAACGAGCAGCCAAGTGAGACACATGTGGAGACCAGCAAAATTTCCTGTCACATGTAAGACCTAAAAATTTTGTTGTCTCCACGAATGGGAGAGCAACGGGACTGAGAAGAAACGGTGGAAGAAACTGACTGTAATGCCAGAAGTTCATACAGACCGTTTTCTCACCAGAATAACAGAAGCCATTAGCAACACTCCAGGAATATAGATGGTCTAGACAACGCTATGCACAGAGCATAACTTAATCATAGCTAACACTTGGTTCAAGAATCATAAAAGAAGGTTGTATGCGTGGAAGAATCCTGGAGATACTAGAAGGTATCAGATAGATTAAATCATGGTAAGACAGAGGTTTAGGAACCAGGTTTTAAATTGTAAGACATTTCCAGGGGCAGATGTGGACTCTGGCCACAATCTATTGCTTATGAACTGTAGATTAAAATTGAAGAAACAGCAAAAAGGTGGGAATTTAAGAAGATGGGACCTGGATAAACTGACTAAACCAGAGGTTGTACAGAGTTTCAGGGAGAGCGTAAGGGAACAAATGGCAGGAATTGGGGAAAGAAATACAGTAGAAGAAGAATGGTTAGCTCTGAGGCATGGAGTAGTGAAAGCAGCAGAGGATAAAGTAGGTAAAAAGACAAGGGCTAGTAGAAATCCTTGGGTAACAGAAGAAATATTGAATTTAATTGATGAAAGGAGAAAATATAAAAATGCAGTAAATGAAGCAGGCAACAAGGAATACAAACGCCTCAAAAATGAGATCGACAGGAAGTGCAAAATGGCTAAGCAGGGATGGCTAGAGGACAAATGTAAGGATGTAGAGGCTTATCTCACTAGGGGTAAGATAGATAGTGCCTACAGGAAAATTAAAGACGCCTTTGGAGAAAAGAGAACCACTTGTATGAATATCAAGAGCTCAGGTGGAAACCCAGTTCTAAGCAAAGAAGGGAAAGCAGAAAGGTGGAAGGAGTATATAGAGGGTCTATACAAGGGCGATGTACTTGAGGAAAATATTATGGAAATGAAAGAGGATGTAGATGAAGATGAAATGGGCGATATGATACTGCATGAAGAGTTGGACAGAGCACTGAAAGACCTGAGTAGAAACAAGGCCACGGGAGCAGACAACGTTCCATTAGAACTACAGACAGCCTTCGGACAGCCAGTCATGACAAAACTCTACCATCTGGTGAGTAAGACGCATGAGACAGGAGAAATACCCTCAGACTTTAAGAAGAATATATTAAATTCTAATCCCAAAGAAAGCAGGTGTTGACAGATGTGAAAATTACCAAACTATCAGTTTAATAAGTCACAGCTGCAAAATACTAACGTGAATTCTTCACAGACGAATGGAAAAACTGGTAGAAGCCGACCTCGAGGAAGATCAGTTTGGATTCCGTAGAAATATGGGAACACGCGAGGCAATACTGACCCTACGACTTATACTAGAAAATAGATTAATGAAAGGCAAACCTACGTTCTGTAGACTTAGAGAAAGCTTTTGACAATGTTGACTGGAATACTCTCTTTCAAATTCTAAAGGCGGAAGGGGTAAAACACAGAGAGCGAAAGGCTATTTACAATTTTTACAGAAAGCAGATGGCAGTTATAAGAGTTGAGGGGCATGAAAGGGAAACAGTGGTTGGGAAGGGAGTGAGACAGGGTTGTAGCCTCTCCTCGATGTTATTCAATCTGTATATTGAGCAAGCAGTAAAGGGAACAAAAGAAAAATTTGGAGTAGGAATTAAAATCTATGGAGAAGAAATAAAAACTTTGAGGCTCGCCAATGACATTGCAATTCTGTCAGAGACAGCAAGTGACCTGGAACAGCAGCTGAACGGAATGGACAGTGTCTTGAAAGTAGGATATAAGATGAACATCAGCAAAAGCAAAACGAGGATAATGGAATGTAGTCGAATTAAATCGGGTGATGCTGAGAGAATTAGATTAGGAAATGAGACACTTTAAGTAGTAAAGGAGTTTTGCTATTTGGGGAGCAAAATAACTGATGGTGGTCAAAGTAGAGAGGATATAAAATGTAGACTGGCAATGGCAAGGAAAGCATTTCAAAAGAAGAGAAATTTGTTAACATCGAGTAGAGATTTAATTGTCAGGAAGTCGTTTCTGAAAGTATTTGTATGGAGTGTAGCCATGTATGGAAGTGAAACATGGACGATAACTACTTTGGACAGGAAGAGAATAGAAGCTTTCGAAATGTGGTGCTACAGAAGAATGCTGAAGATTAGATTGGGTAGATCACATAACTAATGAGGAGGTAATGAATAGGCTTGGGGAGAAGATGAGTTTGTGGCACAACTTGACTAAAAGAAGGGATCAGTTGCTAGGACATGTTCTGAGGCATGAAGGGATCACCAATTTAGTATTGGAGGGCAGCGTGGAGGGTAAAAATCGTAGAGGGAGACCAAGAGATGAATAGACTAAGCAGATTCAGAGGGATGTAGGCTGCAGTAGGTACTGGGAGATGAAGAAGCTTGCAAGGATAGAGTAGCTTGGAGAGCTGCATAAAACCAGTCTCTGAACTGAAGATCACAACAACAACAACAACAACAACAACAATTGTGAGTTGCAACACTGAGCCCCTTTTAGAAACGCCAAATACTTTTCGTATTGTTTGTAATTCAGTTGTCACCACCACCACCACCACCACCACCACCACCACCTTCTTCTTCTTCTTCTTCTTCTATAATGGCAATACCTTGATGTTTCAGAATGTGTCCAATCAACAAATTTCTTCTTCTAGTCAGGTTGTGCCACAAATCAGTCTTCAATTCCATTCCACACCACCTCATTTAGTTATGTGATCTACCCGTCTAATATTCAGCATTCTTCTGTAGCACCACTTTTCAAAAGCTTCTATTCTCTTCCTGCTAAACTGTTTTTGTTCGTGTTTCACTTCCAAACACGCATACAAATACATTCAGAAAAAATGACGGTGAAGGTGATGGTGGTGATGGTGATGATGATGGTATTTTGTTTGTGGGGCACACTAGTCACAGCCATTTTGCATCTGGGATGTGATGCATCAATTAGTAAGTATTTTGGTGTGTAGAATCCAAATACACCTTTCAAAATGTTCTAGCACGTACCATTTTTGAGTTTTTTATGTTTTTTTGGGGGTATTTCGATTTTTGCTGTTTTTCTGTTTTGATGTTTAATTGTTTGTTTTTGATTTGCAGAGGATCTATAAATTATCAGTAAATGGTTGGTGTGGTAACCTAGCGGTGCAAAAGAGATCCTCAGTGAGTGTTTCCTCTGAAAGATAGCACAAACTTTTTGTGTTTTAAAACTTACACTAAGAAAAATGGCAACTAGTAAATGTTGTTGCTGTCTAAACAACGCCGACAACTTTTGTTATGTGTGTGGGAAATTCCCTCCAAAAGCCCAAAGAAAACCAATCACCGATTTGGTTAAGAAGGCATATAAATTGTATTTTGGTTGTCCTGTTGGCTACCAAGATAAAAAATTTTCAGCTCACACTGTCCGCATAACCTGTACTACAATCTTAAATGAGTCGTTGAAAGGAAAATGCCGAGCCATGCCATCTGCTGTTCAGATGGTGCGGTGTGAGCCTAATGACCATTATTCAGACTGTTACTTCTGTCTTACAAATATCTCAGGACATTCAAGCAAAACTAGACATAAAATAAAATATAATATCTAAATGTATCTTCAGTGCATTTGCCTGTGCCCATGATGAGGGGTTGCCTGTTCCTGTCTGTAACTTGAAAGCCATGGAACCAGACACCATGTCAAGTGAATCAGAAAGTACTGAACATGTAGAAGAGTACTGCCCTTAATATCATTACACTTCGCCTCAGCTCTTTAATCAAAAGGAACTGAATGATTTGGTTCGTGATCTAAAACTTTCAAATCAGCATGCTGAACTCTTGGGGGCCAAGACTGCAACAACAGATCCTTCCAGCTAAAGGGACAAAAATTTCCTGTTTCAGATGAAGATGTGCTTCCTTTGTTCAGTATTTCAATATGCAGAATCCAATGTGTGTGTGTGTGTGTGTGTAGATATGTCAATGGTTTGACGATGCAGCTAGGTGTACAACAGAATCCACAGGATTGGCGACTATCTATTGACACCAGTAAAACCAGCTTGGAAGCACTACTACTGCATAATGGCAATGCATTTTCATCAGTACCTTTGGCTTACGCAGTAGGCATGAAAGAAACTTATGAAACCATGGTTTTGCAGCTAGAAGTAATCAAATATAAGGATCACGAATGGCAGCTTTGCTGTGATTTAAAAGTTGTTGCACTCCTTACAGAGCTTTGCTTGAGCCCGATAACAATCATTTTGCCTCCCCTTCCTATCAAGTTGTGTCTTATCAAGAACTTGGTAAAAGCTCTGGATAAAGAAAGTGTGGCCTTCAATCATTTAAAAGAAAAGTTTCCCAAATTAAATGAAGCAAAGCTGAAAGAGGGTATATTTGTTGGACCACAAATAAAAAAATTGCTGAAAGATCCAACCTTTGATACTAAACTCATAGATATCCAATTAGCTATTTGGTCTTCTTTTAAAGTAATTGTGAAGGGCTTTTTGGGTAACAGAAAAGACAAAAACTAAGTTACCACTGTGAACGGTCTTTTAGACAGTATGAGAACATGGGGTGTAGAATGTCGCTTACAATTCCTTTTTACATTCTCACCTTGATTTCTTCCCAGAAAATTTGGGAGCCGTAAGTGACGAGCATGGTGAACGCTTTCACCAAGACATTCTTACCATGGAACACTTTTATCAAGGCCATCAGAACTGTTCGATTATGGGTGACTACTGCTGTGGTCTTGTTATGAAGAGTGATGGAACAGCAAACTAAAGAGCTCCGTCATCGCATTTTTCAAAAACCAAAATAATGATTAAAGGAGAAAATATCTTCTGAACTAATTCAGACCTTTTATTGGCATCATGCCCATATATATACATAAAAAACAGAATTGATTTCATACGTTCTGAATGTATATTTTTTTTACTTAATGGTGTCAGTTTTTCCTACTACTATTCTGTTGTGTATCTAGGAAATGTTACGCGATAGCAAAAACTGATTTTACCAGTGTATTCAGCACCTTAAAATTACGTAAATCCACCCATTTACAAACCAGATGCAGAAAAATATCTAAAAATTAACTAGTGTTACCAGCACCCATACAAATTTCCAATCCTTTGTGCCCAGGTTCGCCACTTTAAGGAAAGACTTCTTGAAACTTAAATCTATACTCGATGTTAACAAACTTCTTTTTCAAAAAATGCTTTTCTGCCATGCCAGGCCACATTTTACAGCCTCCTTCTTCAGCCATCATCAGTTATTTTGCTACCCAAATATCAAAACACATCTCTTAATTTACATGCCTCATTTCCTAACCTAATTCCCTCAGCATCACCTTAGTTCATTTGACTACATTATATTATCCTTGTTTTGCTTTTGTTGATGTTCATCTTATATCCCTTTCAATAAATTGTCCATTCTGTTCAACTGCTCTTCTGAGTCCTATGTTATCTCTAAGAAAATTATAACGTAATTAGCATACTTCAAAGTTTTTATTTCTTCTCCCTGAACTTTCTGCTTGCTCAATGTAAAGATCGAGTAACATTGGCGATAAGCTTCAACTCTGTCTCATTCCCTTCGAACTGTTGCTTCCCTTTCATGCACTCTGACTCTTGTAACTGCCATCCAGTTTCTGTACAAGTTGTAAATAGCCTTTCACCCCCTGTATTTTATCCCTGCTATCTTCAGAATTTAAAAGAGAGTATTTTAATCAACACTGTCAAAAGGTTTCACCAACTCTACCAATGCTATAAACATACATTTGCTTTTCCTTAACATCTCTTCTAAGAGAAGTCATAGCCTCAATATAGCCCCGCGTGTTCCTTAATTTCTCTGGAATCCGAACTGATCCTCCTCAAGGTCAGCTTCTACTACTTTTTCCATTCTTCTGTAAAGAGTTCGTGTTAGTATTTTGCAACCACGACTTATTAAACTCATAGTTCAGTAATATTCACACCTGCCACCAGCTGCTTTCTTTGGAATTGGAATTATTACATATTCTTGAAGTCTGAAGGTATTTTGCCCTTCTCACACCTCTTGCACACCAGATGGAAGTTTTTTGTCATGGCTGGCTCTCCTAAGGTCTGATGGAATGTTGTCTACTGGAAGGATCTTATTTCAAATAAGGTTTTTCAGCGCTCTGTCAAATTCTTTTCGCGGTTTCACATCTTCCATCTCATCTTCATCTACATCCTCTCCCATTTCTATTACATTGCTCTACATCTCCATTGTATGGACCCTCTATATACTCCTTCCACCTCTTGGCTTTCCCTTCTTTGCTTAGGACTGGTTTAGCATCTGAGCCCTTGATATTCATACAGCTGCTTCTCTGTTCTCCAACAGTCTCTTGAATTTTCTTGCAGGCAGTATCCATCTGACCCCAGTGATGTGTGTTTCTGAATCCTTACATTTGTCCTCCAGCCATTTCTGCTCAGCCATTTTCCACTTCCTGTCAATATCATTTTTTAGAAGTTTGTATATCCTTTTGCCTGCTTCATTACTGCATTTTTATATTTTCCCCTTTTATCAATTAAATTCGATATCTTCTGTGTTATCCAAGGATTTCAACCAGGTCTTACCTTTTTATCTATTTGATCCTCTGCTGCTTCCGCTATTTCATTTCTCAAAGCTACCCATTCGTCATCTACTGTATTCCTTTCCCTCTTCTTGTCAATCATTGCCTAATGCCCCCTCTGATACTCTCAGCAATCTCTGGTTCTTTCAGTCTATCCTGATCCCATCATCTTAATTTCCTGCCTTTCTGCAATTTCTTCAGTTTTAAGCTACAGTTCATAGCTAATAAACCATGGTCATAGTCCACATCTGCCACTCGAAACCTCTTACAATTTAAAATGATTGCAAAATCCCTGTTTACATGCATTACATAATCATTCTGAAACCTTCCGGTGTCTTCATGTCTTTTTCACATGTACACCCTTCTTACACAATTGTTAAACCTTGTGTAAACAATGATTAAATTATGTTCTGTGCAAGCCTCAACCAGGTGGCTTCCTCTTTCATTTCTCCCCCCAGCCCATATTCACCTACTGTTTTTCCTTCTATTGCTTTTCTTATTGAATTCCAATTCCCCACCACTATTAAATTTTTATCTCCTTTAACTACCTGATGAATAATTTCCTTTATCTCAATTTAACAAAACAGGATGCTGAAATATACCTTTTAAATATAAAATTGGAGCCTCCAGACTTCCGAGTTGCTCCAGGGCTTCGATCAAGTGATTTAACCCTGCAATCAAATGAAAATTCATGTTTACCAGTATATCTGACACAAAAGTGTAAATGCGTAAGTTAGAATAAAAGGTCAATTATGAAACACCACACAACAAAACATGCATAGCCTCCATACCAAAGCACTTAAATTTAAACATGCTTTTCTCTATCACCATAGCAAAGCAGTTGGCTTCAAAATTGATACAAGTCACAAAAAAAGTTATTACATGTATACATTCAGCTGAACAGTTGTTATGATTCTGTTAGTATAAGCTGCAGCAGTCATGCAAATTTCCATGCTATATATCTTCACCTGTTATGGACAACAGAAATTAGACAAAAGGGACTACCTAATATTTTCAGCTGTTTATAAAAGCACTGAAGCTACTTAACTGATCAACTAATTCAATCTGAAAACCAACACATATAAAAGAGGCATTTAGTTGGATCCATAGTTACATACCCTACTCTTTCTATGTAGTCCAGATCTGTTGGAATACCTCCATGACCGCATGAGTACTTATGACCTTTTTCTGCTGTAAGTTTGCTATCTTGTTCCATAGACTTATCTCTCTCCCCTTTGTCTAAAGACTTTCTGTGGTTATTTTTTGCAGAAGATGTGTGAGAGTGTGATGTACCATTGTGAACAATTCCATTAGACATTGCAGAATCATTCTGTGATGTATGACCTACAGAAGGATTGAAAAGAAATGTAGACCTTAAATAACCAGACTGTAGACTGATATAAAAAGCATGACAGCTTCCCATGAAAATGATGAGGTGAATAAATGCACACATTATTTGGCCTGACACAGTACAATGCATATTCAGAAATACTGTTTATCCAAAGACCCATTAAAAAGTAATGCTACAGTTACACAGATATATTAACACTGAAATAGCTTCTCTAAGTGTTAAAACCCATTAGCTATATCCCAACGTAGAATGCTGTTACAGAACAGAATATGAAAGTATCCAGCTGAAATGACATAGCCACAATAACACAGAAATTTTAACACAGCATCTGACATGGAAGTAAGCCAACAGTACAATTTAAATTTATATCATTTAAATAACTATTACACTCATGAACAGTTTGTGGTCAAAATAGCAGCAAACCACCCTGAGAACCATTTGATTAAAACACGAAATTAAAGCCCAAATAATAGGCCATCAATCACCATAACATCTTGGATGTAGATGCTACAAAATTACATCACATCACACACAACAGGATGAATAGAAAGCATTCTAGAGATTTCTCAGTGAAATAGGGAAGTTTGTGTAAAGTGTGTAATTAGTCTGATGGTGGTACAGTTACGTTGTTTACACCACTTCCTTAATTTCTAAGCAAAGGTTTCTATTATTATGTACTCATTAGCCTGCCTTCTTTGTGTTGATTAAGTAAATCAAAGTATGAACTTATTTTCAAACAAATAACCTCATATCACATTAAAAAGTATATTCCCTCTGTGTGTGTGTGTGTGTGTGTGTGTGTGTGTGTGTGTGTGTGTGTGTGTGTGTGTGTGTGTGTTGCACAAGTGAGTGCAGGCTGGTGGACTGAGTACACCTAAATGGATTATTACTCATTTTTCTCACAGGGATTAATTCACTTTTGTTTGTGTAATTTATTCGTCTTTGAATATGCAGTGTCAAAGCTATAGTCAGTGTATAACATTCCAAAGCATCTGGGTAAGCAGTGTGTGCCATAATGCACAACTACTGCTACATGCACGAAAATGCACAATGGGTACCAATGGCCTTCCTTTTGCTGAACACCATACACTGCATCTCCAATGCCTTGCTGTTACAGCTTCAGAGATTTTTGCATTCCCAGTTTTATTCTCATGCAACACTTCTATTATTTTTCATATTATAATCATCTGGCTAAAAGGTATTTTAGAATGTTTCACTTCTCTATAACATATCCTTACACATTCAATAAAGGAAAGGAAACACACAATATTAAACAGTATTTATACTGGCTTTCAAGCTCTTGCTCTTTCTCTACTAGAAATACACACGTTCACTCACACACAACCACACAGAGACCCAAAGCCATCTAACTGTGGCACTATGGTGTTTGTAACAATATTATGAAAATATTTCATAATATTGTTACATTCTGTCCTGGATTTTCCATTGTACTACAGTGTTTGGGTGTCTATGTGGTTGTGTGTCAAGATGTGTACTTCTACTAAAGCTATAGTGAGAGCAATAGCAAGATCTTGACAGCTAGCATAACTCCTGTTTACTGTTGTGTGTTTCTATGCGGCACAAATCAGTCAGCTATAGTTAAGTGGTTGCCTTTCCTTTACTTTACTTTACTTTACGTATTATTCCACCCAGGAATTTCCCTTGGTGTTATACATTTCCTAATGGTAACAAACCACTGCTGTCAGCAGTTAAAGATAAATTTCAATTTATGCTATCTTAGTCATGAATTTTGCTACAACCATTATACTAGCTTACTGCTTCACTGGAACATACAAACTCACTGTATCTCTAATAAACAAGTTCTGAAACTTCATTAAGTTCTACAATTCAGTTTTCTTCCCCAGTGATGTTCAAGTGGCAATAGTGTGGATTTTATTTCCACAATCTGTAAATAAGAAAACAACCTACATGGTTTTTAATTCATTCACAGGCAGAAACAGTACAAGAATAGCAGTGATAAATACTTAAATCTTCCAATTTGACTGTTACATATGGCAAGCTCTACAATGACGACTCCCCCCCCCCCCCCCCCTTTTTTTTTTGGTACCCACTTGAGGTGAATCACATAGTGGCAAACAGTTTCCTCCTTCATTGACAATAAAATAACGCATCGAGAGACTTCTGCAGATAGAACCCTTTGTTTATATGAAGATTGATGTCAAGAATCTACTGTGTGCAAGTATTGTTTCTAGCTGATACTGGAGAGGTAAGTGTAATTACCTGTACAACCAGAACAACATGTGTAAGCACAACAAAAATTCTCAAATGTAATAAAATGGGTAACAGTACAGGAAACCCCATATGCCACATGAGTCTGAATAACAAAATGCAAATCCCCTGAAAGATTTGTAGATGAACAATAATGTAAAACATATCAACAAAAAACCAGTTCTTTAAAATATAACTGGACAGAAAAAAAATCGACTCACCAAATGGTGGCAGGAGAACACACACATATAAATGGTATTACTTACACAAGCTTTTGAGGCCAGTAGCTCCTTCTGGCTGAAGGGTTGAAGGGCAAGGGAGAGCAGTGAATGAAAAGGACTAGTGGGGTTCAGGAAAAGGGGTAGAATCTGGAAAATTCATCCAGAATTCCAGCTCAGAGGAAACTTACCGCATGGGAAGCAAGGACTGTTTCGTTCTCCTCCTGTTTGGTAATTCCCCCCGACCTGGGGTTCTGGGTACGTAATAAGATTTTTATGTGTGTTCTCTCACTGTTGCTTAGTGAGTAGACTTTTTATACATCCAATAATGTAAAACAGTTTTATTAGTAAGAAATAATCACTATAATATATACTTGCACACATTAGCAGAGAAAAAACAATGAAACAGATAAAAAAAATACCGGTCTTTTGAAGCCAGGGAAAGACAACAGAAAACAAGCAAATGTTGGAATGGGGGTGGGGGGTAACAGAGAAAAAGCCAAAATACAAGTACATTAACTGTTTTAATGGTAAAGCGGTATCTCTGGTCTCTGTGATGTTTATTTTCTGTACAGCATGTGGTGAACTGAATGTCTTAACAGTACATCTGATTCAGTTTTTTTAATGAGCAGATATCAAAACAAGACTGAAGAAGTATAGTGCCAGAATTAACCATATAACCTAGCTCAAAATTGAAATGAGTGTCTGATCAATATCTGAGACAGAAATCAGTCATCATTTGATGGCTGATGAGCACTTATGTTAAGGCCCATTGACTTTTAACCAGCACTATTTAACAACAAAAATAATCAAGTTTTGACTATATAATGTAATTGGATAGACAAAAAAATCTAATCGCTCGTGGCAGCGGGAGAACACACACACACACACACACACAAATGGTTTTACTCACGCAAGTTTTTGGAGCCAGTGGCTGCTCCTCCTAGCAGAAGTGTTGAAGGGGAAATTAGAAGGGTGAAGTCAAAAGGGGCTTAAGAGGTTTAGGGAAAGGGGTAGCATTTGGATTACTAGAGCTCCAGATGAGGGGGGCCTTACCGCAGGGGATAAGAAGGAAAGAGACTGTTGGGGGCTATACCAGACAAGATTTGAAAATCTGAGAGCTTAAAAGTGGAAGACAGGGTAATGCGCAAGACAGAGATTACTGCTAAAAAATGGTTCTCGAGTTAATAAGAGTGAAAAGTTGTGTGTATTGTTTGTAACAGAGGTAGGAGGGGGACGGTAAAAAATAGGCAGGTCAGAAAATGAAAGATGTAGAAAACTGAAACAGTGTGAAGAAAGGAATTGTTACTGTGAAGAAATGCCAATACAGAAGAAATTATTGGAAATTAAGGCCAGGTGGTTAGCATGAACCAATGAAATGTTATAATGCTAGTTCCCACCTGTGGAGTTGTATAGTTGGTTGTCTGTGGGAAGAATCCATGTGGTGTGTGTGGTGAAACAGGAACTAAGGTCGTGACTGTAATTTGTAGAGCATGGTCTGCAACAGGATATTGTGTGTTAACAGGTTATTGTGTGTTGTCAGTATACACCCTCTACCTATGCCCATTTACCCTAGCTGATAACTTGGTGATACTCGAGGCAATGTAAAACATTGACAGCAATTATCAGAACCCCTGCTAAGGGGAGACTTACAGGATGGGATGAGAACTCTGAGTCACTCTATCCCTTTTCCCTTCACTCTCCTTCAACCCTTTTGCTGGAAGGAGCCACTGGCTTTGAAAGATTGCATAAGTAAAACCTTCTTTTATACGTGTTTTCTCCTGCTGCTGCTGCTGCTTGGCAAGTGGATTTTTTATCCATCCAATTACATTATGTTATAAAAAAACAATGTGTGACAGTAGAAATCATGTTGGCATTAACATCATACTACTTTCTGGTGAAAAAGGAACAACTGGTTTCAGCAACTGGGTAAAAAAATTTTCATTATCCACTGTACATTAGTATTTGGCACTAGTGAGAAATGTCAATGTGTGAACTCAAGACATTTTTCACTGCCATACATCACAAACATTAAGTGAATAATCAAGTGCTTATCAATTATTTCTTTCACTAATTCAAAATATTCACAAAACTATAGCTTTTTTCAGTAACTACACCAAAACTCCTCAATACATACTCAACTACAATTACGCTTCAGTCCTTAAAAATGCACCTTCGGCTCCACAATAAATATTTTGTACATTATAATGGGAGAAAATAATACTGTACACACCAGTGTTCTCACAGTGGTAAAAACTAATAAATTTTTTTACAAGCTTCCATCTCTGTCCAAGTGCATAAATGACTACAAACTTTTGAATGAGTGCTCCTTGACCACTGTCAAGTGGTGAGGTTGCTGCTGCTTTCATCCTTGTGTAGCAATGCTACTGCCAGTGATGTCCCTGGTGTCCAGTCCAATGAAAACATAATGTAATGTTTTCATTGTGTGCCTGCCATGCACTCTTTAGAAGGTGTAAGTAAGTAGGTGTGAAATGAAACAGAGATGAAATCACTGGTGATAGTGTTGAAGAGAAGCAGCAAACAACTGGCAGTCAGCAGCAACTTGATGGCCACGGAGCACTTACCTGAGAGCTCAATGATATTTAACATCTTGGCACAGCAGAAGCTCTAGCAAATTTTATAAGAAACAAAGTGCAAAGGTAGAAACCATGTTGGGATTAACATCTTTATGCAACAAGCACATGTCACTTAAATGAGGAATATCCTCCCTCAAATGCTTCCAACTTTCCCAAAATGGTATTCTGGGGGCCATGCCACTCCTGCTGCAAATCACTAGCCATATTTTATGTCATATTATTGTTAAAGATTCATGGCCAAAACATACAACATGAATTCACTCTACTTATCCTATCCTACATCTGCATTTACATAGAAATACATAGTCCACAAGCCACTGAAAAGAGTTAACTGACATGTATTTCACATCAATATTGGCAACCTTCTGCCCCTTTCCCATCATACATTGGGTGTGAGAAGAATTATGCCTACATGCCTTAGTACAAGCAATAATTTTTTTAATTTTCTTGATGCCCAAAAGGTAAAACTGTCCTTGACCCAAATATTGGCTTGACCACCACAGTGATTAACAGGTGTGACATTGTTGGACCCGGTATGCCCTTGACATTGACCGACCTTTGAAGTTATGTACCCAGCAAATTATAAGGGAGACCTACAAACTGACATGTAATTCGCATTTCCCAAATTTAAAAAAATTCTTGCCAGAGGGGAAAGAAGCAAAAGGAAGATGAGGGTTTAACATCCAAGATTACGGTTCAACAGCCAAGATTAGGATTTAACATCCTATCGTCAATAAGGTCATCAGAACTATGCTTGTAATGGGGGAACAGTGGGGAAGGAATCTGGCCATGTGTTTTCAAAGGAACCAGATTGGCATTTGTCTTAAGTGATCTTGAGAAAGCAAGGGAAACATTACTCTGGGTCACTGGACCATGATTTGAACTGCCACCTCCTGAATATGAGTCCAGTGCCTTAACCAGTGCATCATCAAATCGCTCAGCAAAGGAAGCAACAAATGACAGGAAAAAATGTAGGACAAACTGATGATTGAACCACAGATCCACTAAAACACATCAAGACCCCTATTTGAGATGTACAATAGAAGCAACATAATTTCTGTGCACTCTTCCCTGTGTACAAGTGTTCTACATTTACATAACAGAAGAACAATGTGGCTTTTCGACCTAGGATTCCGTTTTAAGTTCCATGAGCATCCCAGTTACATTTTTGTATAGTTTATAACCAAATTATTATAATCCTGCATTTGTTCAATGTCTGCTACCATTTCTACTTCATAAGGAATCAAACACTAGGGCAGTACTCTAGAATGTGTTGCATTAGTGTCTTTTATCAGTTTACTTTAAAAATGCACTGCACTTTATTTGGACCCTTTTGGCAAATTGTGGTGACTCACCGATCTTTCTAAGTGCCACCGCGCAGTTACGCGTGTCCTCTACCTGCGGCGCTGTCTGCCAGCCATCTAGCAGCAGCGCCACCTAAGCGGCCAGCCAGCAAGCGGCCAGCCAGCAAGCGGCCGCTAGACTTGGACTCGCTTATTTGACTGTTAAAGTGTACACACGTCTTACTCTGTTTACTTGATCTGTGACTCATGTATTGCGTCTTCCTTGAAATATATTTGTTCAACTTGAAGTTATTACACAAATCTAACTGGTGGTGGTGGTGGTGGTGGTGGTTAGTGTTTAACATCCCGCCGACAACGAGGTCATTAGAGACGGATCGTAAGCTCGGGTTAGGGAAGGATTGGGAAGGAAATCGGCCGTGCCCTTTCAAAGGAGCCATCCTGGCATTTGCCTGAAACGATTTAGGGAAATCACGGAAAACCTAAATCAGGATGGCCGGAGACGGGATTGAACCGTCGTCCTCCCGAATGAGAGTCCAGTGTGCTAACCACTGCGCCACCTCGCTCGGTCAAATCTAACTCTTCATTATCTTTGCTACTACTGATTTTATACATTCATCACATTTCATGTTGATTTTTTTGTATTACCTTCAAATATTTAACTGATACGAACAACACAAGAAGTTTACCATTAATCACTTGTCACTTGCACACACACAGTCCTATCAGATACAGAACCACTTGTCAAAGTGACCATACCAGATACCAACTCCACTGCAACAACTATACAACTTTTTGTTTGGGTATGACCACAAACCTGCTGTCAATATGCAGGAATGGTGACTGCTAAACTGCGGCCAAGGACAAATTGGATCACCCAGTAGCAGCATATAGGGCTGCTTCGCTACCTGTATCATCTCTATTTCCCTCTTCCCTTCAGCCCCCAACACCATCACATTTGAACTGAATAATTTGAAACTTACTCTCTCCAGCATAGCCTTGGATTATGCAATCCCCCTTGCCTCGCTGCTAGATCACGACCTACAGCCACCCCGGACCCTCCACAACTTTGCCCCTTCCCTCACTCTAGCTTCTTCATAATTCATCTCATTCACTTCATCCATAATCTTCCACACCAATCAGATGGCAGTACATGACTATGGAGCTCTGTGCCCATAGATTTCCTGAAGAATAAGAGGTTATAACCTGAAGTAGTCCTTGTGTGTCCATCAATCACCACTTCATTTCTCCAGCACACAATAACAAGTTCTCACAGTAATGCCATCTTCCACCCCCAAATTTCTGGTACATTGAAAACTAGGACAGAGCAGAGAGAGACACCTCACAATCTTGCTTGTTTTGTTTCCTTCATCTGGGCTCCACATCTCTTACAGAGTAACTTGTGCATTTTTCACTATGCAGGATTCTTTTCAAAAGCTAAACACTATTACCATTGTTAGAATATTTATTTTTTCTCTTAAAATATTTAGTGCCGCACACATTAGCAATAATTATAACAGCAGCGAATCTTATCACTTTGCTGCAGTATTAATTTCATTTAGTCTGAGAATAAAGCTGACTTACCAACAAAGACACAGTTCAAAGATTGGACAGCAGCTAATGCTTACATCTACTGAAGCATATTTTGATAGTTTCATAAAATTTATAACAACATGCAATTTCGTAACATTTGCACACTAACATGAATGAGATATTTTGCCAGTATTTCAAACGAATGACAGACAAAATTCAGTTCCAATAGCAATGTTGACTTAAAATGACAAGAACAGGTTGTAAGGAAAACAAAGCACAATCCCCCAAGCAAACATGCGACATATGCATCACTTATCATTAATGCCAAGTCAATCAATGTTGATACACTTCAAATCCCTCACAGCAGGCATTCCTTTAGTTTCTTGGTGGACATGTCAGTGTAACTCAGAAATATATAGTTTCTTTTTACTTCCTATAAAATAAAGAAACATTTTTTGTAACACTTGCACTTATCATAACTCTTTCTGCTACACTGGAGTTCGATGTAGTTATAGCTTTTAAATTAATACGCACATTCATGCGCCAAATATTCCATTACAACTGAACTTATAACTACGTACTTTATTACGATCAGTATCAACAATCGGATAGCTATTACTCAGAAATTATTAGATACAGGCTCACAGGTAGATGCTATTTTCCTAGACTTCTGGACGGCGTTCGATACAGTTCCGCACTGTCGCCTGATAAACAAAGTAAGAGCCTACGGAATATCAGACCAGCTGTGTGGCTGGATTGAAGAGTTTTTAGCAAACAGAACACAGCATGTTGTTATCAATGAAGAGACGTCTACAGACGTTAAAGTAACCTCTGGCGTGCCACAGGGGAATGTTATGGGACCATTGCTTTTCACAATATATATAAATGACCTAGTAGATAGTAGATAGTTCCATGCGGCTTTTCGCGGATGATGCTGTAGTATACAGAGAAGTTACAGCATTAGAAAATTGTAACGAAATGCAGGAAGATCTGCAGCGCATAGGCACTTGGTGTAGTGAGTGGCAACTGACCCTTAACATAGACAAATGTAATGTATTGCGAATACATAGAAAGAAGGATCCTTTATTGTATGATTATATGATAGCAGAACAAACACTGGTAGCAGTTACTTCTGTTAAATATCTGGGAGTATGCGTGCGGAACAATTTGAAATGGAATGATCATATAAAATCAATTGTTGGTAAGGCGGGTACCAGGTTGAGATTCATTGGGAGAGTCCTTAGAAAATGTAGTCCATCAACAAAGGAGGTGCCTTACAAAACACTCGTTCGACCCATACTTGAGTATTGCTCATCAGTGTGGGATCCGTACCAGATCGGATTGACGGAGGAGATAGAGAAGAGTGGCGCGTTTCGTCACAGGGTTATTTGGTAACCGTGATAGCGTTACGGAGATGGTTAGCAGACTGAAGTGGCAGACTCTGCAAGAGAGGCGCTCTGCATCACGGTGTAGCTTGCTCGCCAGGTTTCGAGAGGGTGTGTTTCTGGATGAGGTATCAAATATACTGCTTCCCCCTACTTATACCTCCCATGGAGATCACAAATGTAAAATTAGAGAGATTCGAGCGCGCACGGAGGCTTTCAGACAGTCGTTCTTCCCGCAAACCATACGCGACTGGAACAGAAAATGGAGGTAGTGACAGTGGCACGTAAAGTACCCTCCGCCACACACCGTTGGGTGGCTTGCGGAGTATGAATGTAGATGTAGATGTACCTCAGATACTATGTTGTGTTCATGTACCAACGAGAGTAAAAGAAACAGTATCAGGCAGGCTCTGTCTTAGAGCAATCATCTGAGGTTTCATTCTGCAATAATTCTCTACAACTTAACTTGAAAAACACATTGTCAGAATACGAACACGCTGGTTGTTATAGGAGCTCCAGAAAATAAGCACTAACCCATCAAGGGATTAACAAAAACAACAACAAAAAGTAACAAAAATTTTAAATAATCTCCAGTCTACTGAAGAAAATTAATAACTGTGATATATTTTTCTTCCTACTACTGTGGCACCAACTTTTTTGTTCTGCAGAACACTACGGAAATTTCTTTGTTCTAAAACTGAGTGTTCTTTGCTTTTGGTTTATGCATTATCTATGTGTTTCTTATTTTTATTCCGCATTGTAACATAAAGTGCGCTATTCTTAAAAGTATAACAAAGTGTAAAGTTTATTTCTGTAGTACATAATATTGGGCTGTTTCCACCTTGAGACCAACATATGAGGTTTATGAGGTGTAACTCCAAAATAAATCTCCACTGGATCAGATTCAGGAACACACTGTGAAAAGACCTTAATGCGGGTTGTTACAGGAATTCCACGGAATACACGTTATTCCACCACAGACCAGTCAAAATAAAAAAAAGAAAATAAAAATTAGGAATACAGTAAACCTGCAACACAACATACTATAAAGAGAGCAGAGGTGACCAATTTTGGTTGTGCAAGTTGTTTGTGTTACGTGTGCAGTAGCACAGAAGCTAGCTGGCACTGCACTGATGGCATGCACATGGGTTGTGGTGGGTCCACTTGGTGAGGCTAGGAGCATACAAAATATCAAACTCCACTCACTGTCAGGACATAAGGTCTTCACTGCAATGCAGCGCTCACAAAGAATTATGTAGCATAGAATATGTTTGGGTACATGCAGCACAAACCATAGTAACTTACAGTAAAGCACATTGCACATTCCTAAGGAGGAGAAAGAAGCAATTCAGCAGATATATAGATTTTCAGCACATAATTAATAACAATTGTAATTTTATACCGAGAAGATAGATCAACTCACCAGTTTGTAGAACTCATCAATACACATTGATTGAGCGTATACATGTTTGACTGCAGATGTAATTATCCAGCAAGAAGAAATTTATTTTGATACTTAGCTTAATTAATAAACTAAAACAGTTTTACGATCATCAGGCACTATGTGTTGGCAAACAACCACATACATGCCACCTACAACGTTTAAATAATAGCAACTGTATGTTTATTTGTCAATTTTAATTAATTATTCAATATTTTGTGTAGTTTTGTCCACAATTTAAGTATGGTTAGAGATACATGAATTCCAACTGTAGCGGTGAAAATTTCCTCTAAGAATGAGCTGTCATAAATGTGTATACAATGATTATTCAAGGCACAGTGAGCAAAAGCTGAAATTGACCACTGCCATTAAAATAAGTGTTTATTCAACTATGATTTGTGGGCAAATTACTTAACACGAATGTGTGTTTTTTTTTCACATCTATTTTTAAGACTGAATTATTGGATAAACAGGTTGCAAATGAGCTGTTAATGGTACTAAATGCTTGGGATTTCCATGACAGGGTGGACTGAACTGATAAAAAGGTGACATCCAACTTGCTCATCCACATTAGTTTGGAATGAGGCAAGACCAATCCAGGTCTTAAAAGTCTTGCAGGCCTATCAGACTGAACATATGTAATTGGCTGTGAAGAGAGCGCTAAAAATCCATTTATGATCAAGTCTGCTGGTCCATTCTGCAAGCGTAGTAGTTATCCTCAAAGCCAGCATCAGTGACATCACAAGCATATGTGCATTCCACAGTCTCATGAGACATGCTTTAAGAGCAATTTATTGAGAAGCTCTCAAGTGTCTTGAGACACACACACTCTTTTTCCATACCAAGCTGGAATCTTCACACAACTTACTGCTCTAGCACTGGTGTTACAGTGGTCTTGTTGAACACAACATATCTGACATTTACATGATTAAGGATGGCATATCACTGGCAACAGAGAACGACAACAGCCAATAGCAATGTGTTGTGTGCGCCATCTAACACTTAATTAACTGTTAGCATTCTGAACTGAAGTAATGCCATTATTCTTGAAATTTTGTAATGCTGTCAGATGCCTAAGCACACATTTATTTATTTATTTATTCATTTACTGACATTACTCCATTATCTTTCTCTCCTCTCATATTTTCAATATACTCTACTTCAGCACTCTGGCTGACTTTCAATTTAATTCTTCTCCCACAGGACAATGCATTATTGTTGCATGATTGTCATTATCACCAATAATCATTAAACAACTCTAGAACTCCAAGTACTCATACCTGTTTACAAGTACTACTGGCTTTCCAAAGTTGGTGCAATGCATATCCTGTATCCTGCACTCAAAATAAACAATTAATTAACCTATGTAAGTAAAGGGACACCTTAGAGAATCTCTTGCAAGGGGCCTTACAAAGTGGCCCTCTTTCATTTCCTTCATACTTTAGAATTTGAAGGTCAATGCCCAGACATCGATTTCCTAAAGCAGTTTGATGCAATTATACATTTCAGAAAAATCTTTCAGGATTAGAAGTACAAAATATTTGAAGTTTGTGCTCATAATCTAATCTTGCTAGTCACATACTTTTTAAATGTCCATCTTCATTAACAAATGAAAGTGTTAGTTAATAAACAGCGACTCACAATTATTTTAATAAACATAAATCTTTTTATTTTTGATTAGGTACTGCTCATATGAAAGTACACTGAAAGAAAAGAAAATAAATTAATTTAATTAGCTAAAAAGAAATTAAACTTTGATACAGACGTGTTAAATTTCTTATTGTCAAATGAAAGAGTTGTACACAATAATACTGTACAATTTCTAAAAACAAAAACAAATTTGATTTTCTATTTGATGTTTCATATTTTAGTGGCAAATTTTAATTTTTAAATGGAGACTCCCAGTTTCATGCAATAGTATTTGAAAACAAAAAGTTGTTATTTTTATTAAAACATTTGGATCCATATTTGTTAATTTACATCAACATTAGTTAATAAAATCTTAATAAATAGGAAATTCAAAATAATTAAGGAAAGTGTGCTGCTATGAGATTCAAATCAGTGATATTATGTATACAAACCAATTACACTATGTCCTGAGCTACCAATTATGCTATGCACTGAGCTGCTACAGATTTGTTAGTAAATTATAAATGTTTTTTGCTTAATGGCTCTCTGAACTCTTGGTTTTCCAGGAAGTGCATTGTACTGCTTTAGGAAACTGACGTCCAACCAGTGACCAGTTTGTTCTGAAGATATAGTACGTTGCATTACTGGAAGTGATCTGGTGAAACTATGCTTTGTGTGTGTGTGTGTGTGTGTGTGTGTGTGTGTGTGTGTGTGTGTGTGTGTGTGTGTGGGCGCGCGCACAAGTGACACCTGTCCTTTTTTCCCCCTAAGGTAAATCTTTCCGCTCCCGGGATTGGAATGACTACTTACCCTCTCCCTTAAAACCCATATCCTTTCGTCTTTCCCTCTCCTTCCCTCTTTCCTGAAGAAGCAACCGTCGGTTGCGAAAGCTAGAAATTCTGTGTGTGTGTTTGTGTGTTTTATTTATTGTGCCTGTCTACCGGCGCTTTCCTGCTTGGTACGTCTTGGAATTTTTGTTTTTAATATATTTTTCCCATGTGGAAGTTTCTTTCTATAGAATACTGGACCATCCTTGCAGTTAGAATTCAGCACTGTCAGCTAGACACCAAGGAGTGTTATAGACTGACAATTTCACGTATGCATACACTGCACTGTACCAAAAAGCAAGTCTATGATGAACATTAAAAATTAATTAAGTTCTCAGAAAGAGTTTAATGATGACTTGAACCATTAATGCATTTTCAGCAATGCAATGAAGAGTGTCACATCACCATTACCTTCACTGAAACTCAAGAATTATAACTTGGCAGATCAAACGACAAGAGAATTTGTTTACTTCATGTCCGAAAGAGTTTTGTGCAAAATGCTGGTACATTCTGGTCCTGTACAATTCTTTATAATAAACTGAGTAACAGAGTCCTAATATATAATTAAAGCATTTCCAGCTGCATGTTACGTAACACATTTTTCATGGTGGAATGTAACAAAACCACATAGTGGAGATGCTGAGTCGCGATAGGCACAACAAAAAGATTCACACAATTAAAGCTTTCAGCCATTAAGGCCTTTGTCAGCAGTACAAACACACACACACACACACACACACACACACACACACACACACACACACACACACACACACACACACACACACACACACGAAAATGCAACTTGCACACGTGTGCAAGTTGCGTTTGTGCGTGTGCGTGTGTGTGTGTACTGATGACAAAGGCCTTAATGGCCAAAAGCTTTAATTGTGTGAATCTTTTTGTTGTGCTTATCGCGAATCAGCATCTCCCACTCCCTTCCCAACCACTGCTTCCCTTTCATGTCCCTCGACTCTTATAACTGCCATCTGCTTTCTGTACAAATTGTAAATAGCATTTCGCTCTCTGTATTTTATCCCTTCCGCCTTTAGAATTTGAAAGAGAGTATTCCAGTCAACATTGTCAAAAGCTTTCTCTAAGTCTACAGATGCTAGAAATGTAGGTTTGCCTTTCGTTAATCTATTTCCTAATATAAGTCGTAGGGTCAGTATTGCCTCACGTGTTCCCATATTTCTACGGAAACCAAACTGATCTGCCCCAAGGTCGGTTTCTACTAGTTTTTCCATTCGTCTGTAAAGAATTCGCGTTAGTATTTTGCAGCTGTGACTTATTAAACTGATAGTTTGGTAATTTTCACATTTGTCTTTGGAATTGGAATTATTATATTCGTCTTGATGTCCGAGGGTATTTCCCTTGTCTCATACATTTTACTCACCAGTAGAGTTTTGTCAAGACTGGATCTCCCGAGCCTGTCAGTAGTTCTGATGGACTGTTGTCTACTCCCGGTGCCTTGTTTCGACTTAGGTCTTTCAGTGCTCTGTCAAACTCTTCACGCAGTATCTTATCTCAAATTTCATCTTCATCTACCTCCTCTTCCATTTCCATAATATTGTCCTCAAGAACATCACCCCTGTACAGACCCTCTATATACACCTTCCACCTTTCTGCTTTCCCTTCTTTGCTTAGAACTGGGTTTCCATCTGAGCTCTAAATATTCATGCAAGTGGTTCTCTTTTCTCCAAAGGTGTCTTTAATTTTCCTGTAGGCACTATCTTACCCCTAGTGAGATAAACCTCTACATCCTTACATTTGTCCACTAGCCATCCCTGCTTAGCCATTTTGCACTTCCTGTCGATCTCATTTTTGAGACGTTTGTATTCCTTTTTGCCTGCCTCATTTACGGCCTTTTTATATTTTCTCCTTTCATCAATTAAATTCAATATTTCTTCTGTGACCCAAGGATTTCTACTAGCCCTCGTCTTTTTACCTACTTGATCCTCTGCTGCCTTCACTACTTCGTTCCCCAAAGCTACCCTTTCTTCTTCTACTGTATTTCTTTCCCCTATTCCTGTCAATTGTTCCCTTATGCTCTTCCTGAAACTCTGTACAACCTCTTGTTCTTTCAGTTTATCCAGGTCCCATCTCCATAAATTCTCACCTTTTTGCAGTTTCTTCAGTTTTAATCTACAGTTCCTAACCAATAGATTGTAGTCAGAGTCAACATCTGCCCCTGGAAATGCCTTACAATTTAAAAGCTGGTTCCTAAATCTCTGTCTTAGCATTATATAATCTATCTGATACCTTTTAGTATCTCCAGGATTCTTCCATGTATACAACCTTCTTTTATGATTCTTGAACCAAGTGTGAACTATGATTAAGTTTTGCTCTGTGCAAAATTCCACCAGACGGCTTCCTCTTTCATTTCTTACCCCCAATCCATATTCACCTACTATGTTTCCTTCTCTCCGTTTTCCTACTACCAAATTCCAGTCACCCATGACTATTAAATTTTCGTCTCCCTTCACTATCTGAATAATTTCTTTTATCTCATCATACATTTCTTGAATTTCTTCATCATCTGCAGTGTTAGTTGGCTTATAAACTTGTACTACTGTAGTATGTGTGGGCTTCGTGCCTACCTTGGCCACAACAAATGTGTTCACTGTGCTGGTTGTAGTAGCTTACCCGCATTCCTATTGTTTTATTCATTATTAAACCTACTCCTGCATTACCCCTATTTGATTTTGTATTTATAACCCTGTAGTCACCTGACCAGAAGTCTTGTTCCTCCTGCCACCGAACTTCACTAATTCCTACTATATTGAACTTTAACCTATCCATTTCCCTTTTTAAATTTTCTAACCTAACTGCCCGATTAAGGGATCTGACATTCCACGCTCCAATCCATAGAACGCCAGTTTTCTTTCTCCTGATAATGACGTCCTCCTGAGTAGTCCCCGCCTGTAGATCCAAATGGGGGACTATTTTACGTCCGAAATATTTTAACCAAGAGGATGCCATCATCATTTATCCATACAGTAAAGCTGCATGCCCTCGGGAAAAAAGTACGGCTGCAGTTTCCCCTTGCTTTCAGCCGTTCGCAGTACCAGCACAGCAAGGCCGTTTTGGTTAGTGTTACAAGGCCAGATCAGTCAATCATCCATACTGTTGCCCCTGCAACTACTGAAAAGGCTGCTTGCTGCCCCTCTTCAGGAACCATACGTTTGTCTAGCCTCTCAATGGATACCCCTCCATTGTGGTTGCAACTACGGTACAGCTATCTGTATCACTGAGGCACGCAAGCCTCCCCACCAACGGCAAGGTCTATGGTTCATGGGTGGAGGACAACCGCTTTAACAAAAAACCAGTTGTTTATGCTCTGTGTCTTGTATTTGTTTTAGCATCGATGATGACATATCAGTTGAAATCGATTTGCAACAATATAAATAACGAATGGTTGCTACATTTTTTATAATTTTAAGAAGCAGTTTGATTTTCGAACTGCCGCTTGCATTGTCACTGAATTGTAGTGTGAGAAGGTCTTTCATTGGCTTGTGACCGAGCAATGCATTATCTTCTGCTGTTATGATGGTACGCTTCGGCATCTTTTCCCAGCAGAGACCCATTTTGTCACAATAAAAAAACCTGTTGTGGCAGGTAACCCTCAGAATCTACAAGCATCCCTAAAATAGTTTGTATGCAGCTGCCGACAATGAAAGGTGTTTACACTGTTGAACGTTTCCCCCACCACGTGCGAACAGCTGGTCACACAGACTAAATCGTTGTCACTTGTAATGCAAAACATCACTTGTTAAATGAGTCATTTTTTACAATTTGTTTTGATCATTATGCAAATTGCGCATTATGGGAGGTGCTCCTTAAGCGAGGTCCCACTGTCTTAGTTTTCTGTAGTAAATCGACATATTTTAAAAATTTATCAGTAACCTCTAGGGAGAAAAAGAAACATCTTTTATCTGCCTCAACAAGTTAAAAAAATTCCCTTTTTCAACAGTCCCAATCCACATTAAAATATATTATACTCTATGCGATAAAAAGTATCCAGACACCCCCAAAAACATACGTTTTTCACATTAGGTGCATTGTGCTGGCATCTGTTGCCAGGTACTTCATATCAGCGACCTCAGTACTCATTAGATGTCATGAGAGAGCAGAATGGGGCGCTCTGCGGAACTCACGGACTTCGAACATGTTCAGGTGGTTGGGTGTCACTTGTGTCACACATCTGTACGCGAGACTTGCACATTCCTAAACATTCCTAGGTCCACTTTTTCGGATGTGATAGTGAAGTGGAAGCATGAAGGGACATGTACAGCACAAAAGCCGGCCTTGTCTGTTGACTGACAGAGATTGCCAACAGTTGAAGTGGGTCGTGATGTGTAGTAGGCAGACATCTATCCAGACTATCACAAAGGAATCCCAAAACGCATCAGGATACACTGCAAGTACTCTGACAGACAGGAGGTGAGAAAACTTGGATTTCGTGGTCCAGCAGCTGCTCATAAGCCACATATCACACTGGTAAATGCCAAACGACACCTCACTTGGTGTAAGGAGCGTAAACACTGGACAACTGAACAGTGGAAAAACTGTTGTGTGGAGTAACAAATCACAGTACACAATGTGGCGATCCGATGACAGGGTGTGGGTATGGCAAATGTCCGGTGAACGTCATCTGCCAACGTGTATAGTGTCAACAGTAAAATTCAGAGGCGGTGGTGTTATGGTGTGATCGTGTTTTTCATGGAGGGGGCTTGCACCCCTTGTTTTGCATGGCACTATCACAGCACAGGCCTACATTGATGTTTTAAGCACCTTCTCAATTCCCACTGTTGAAGAGCAATTCGGGGATGGCTATTGCATCTTTCAACAAGATTGAGCACCTGTTCGTAACGCACAGCCTGTGGCGGAATGGTTACATGACAATAACATCCCTGTAATGGACTGGCCTGCACCGAGTCCTGACCTGAATGCTATAGAACACCTTTGGGATGTTTCGGAATGCTGACTTCGTGCCAGGCCTCACAAACCAACATTGATACCTCTCCTCAGTGCAGCACTCCGTAATGAATGAGCTGCCATTCCCCAAGAAACCTTCCAGCACATAATTTAATGTACGAGTGTGAGAGTGGAAGCTGTCATCAAGGCTAAGGGTGGGCCAACACCATATTGAATTCCAGCATTACCAATGGAGGGCAGCACGAACTTTTAAGTCATTTTCAGCCAGGTGTCTGGATATGAATTATTATGTTCTACTAAATCAAACAAAAACTATTTTAAATTACCTGTATCAGTTTTCATTTTATGGCAGTCACAATAAATGAAAATTATCTTTTTGTATGAAAATGACAAAATAAGAGGATGGATGCAGGAATAGTGTTACATTCGAAACAGATGATCAGAATGGAAGAGTAGGGTCTGATGTCCCGTCAACAATGTTGCCATTAGAGATTGAGCACAAGCCTGCTTCAGGGAAGAACCAGGAAGGAAATCAGCAATGCCCTTTTGATGAAACCATTCTGGCATTTATCTTAAGCAATTTATGGAAACAACATAAAATCTAAATCTGAGTGGCTGGATGAGATGCTGGAAAGCCATTAAATAAACGTTAAAAACATTTCAAGCAGATTGCTTCCCTTTACATACACTGATCAGCCAAAACATAATGACCATCGACCTACTATCGATATAAACACATCCAGGCGATAGCAGTGTCTCCTGGCAAGGGATGCCTGCTAGTCTCTCACACTAGTGGTGCGTGTAGTCAGTACGCATACTGTCTATGTGTAGAATGAGGATGGCACACAACCTATCAGTGTTTGAATGAGGGCAGATTGTGATGGCCCAGAGGCTCAGCATGAGCATTTTGGAAACTGCTCAACTTGTTAGGTGTTCGAGGAGTGCTGTGGTGAGTGTCTTCGTCAAGTGGGAAAACCAAGGTGCAACGACTTACGTAAGTTGTGAGGTTGGGCAGCCCCCTCTCATTATAGATGTTGAAAGTTGTATGCTGGGCGGACTGGTAAAACAGGACTGGCAGCAGACTGTGACAGAACGAACATCAGACTTTAATGCTGGGCTCAGTGCAAGTGGGTCTGAACACTGCAAGCACTGATCACTCCGGACGAAGGGCCTCCACAGCCGACGACCCACGCATGTGCCAATGTTAACACCGTGACATCAGCAACTACGACTGAAGTGGACATGTGACTATCAGCAATGAACGTTGGTGCAGTGGCAGAGCACTGCATGGCATGATGAATTCCTATAGCTACTTCATGATACTGATGGGAGGGCACAAATCCGTGCCTTTCACGGAGCACCTCCTTGACACCTGTACTGCAGGACAGAGACAAGCTGGCGGTGGCTACATTATGCTATGGGGGACATTCATGTGAGCATCTGCAGGTCCAGTATACCTTGTGCAAGGCACCATGATGGCCAAGTAATATCGTACACTGGTTGCAGACCACATACAACCCTTCGTGGCGATTTTTTTTCCTGAAGGCAGCGGCATTTTTCAACAAGATAATGCACCATGTCACAGGTGAGGAGTGTGATGGAGTGGTACGAGGAACACAGTGACGATTTCCAACTGATGTGCTGGCCAGATCTGAGCCCAATCACACACATCTTGGATGTGACTGAATGTGGCGTGAGAGTTGAACGCCCCCTCCCAGGAATTTATGAGAATTAGGTGACTTGCGTGTGCAATGTGGTGCCAACTCCTTCCAACCTTCCAAGGCCTCATTGCTTCCCTGCCACAATGCACTGCTGGTGTTATCCATGTCAGAGGTGGGCACACCAACTATTAGGTAGATGGTTATAAAGTTCTGGCTCATCTATGTAGAAAAAAGACCATTCTCGTGAAACAAGCATCAGAAAACTCTTTTTCATTTAAAACATTACTTCATTCGACAAGTCCAATTCACATGTTATTATTGTACAGTTGTCACTGACGTAGTAGCTTTACAATAAAGGCAGAGCCGACAAACAAACAGAGTTTTATAGAAGTATTGGGACATCAGCAAATTTCACCACAGAAAGATAGGAACATGAATGACATTACACTTTTCATCATTCGTGCAGTATAAAAAATAGTTATGTGATGGTGCACAGTTTGAAAAATTTAAAACTTTGAAGTAGTGCAGTAACTGCTTCGCTCAATAACAAAAATCTCTAAAGAAATATTCCCATTGAAGAAACTTTAGGTAGTGTCCTACAAAAAAAAGTTTGAAATTTGGAAAAAGTTTGAAATTTGGAAAAATTGAGTATGCCGAAGCAATGGAAATGACTGAGCGTAACAGGCACTCTCTCTCTCTCTCTCTCTCTCTCTCTCTCTCTCTCTCTCTCTCTCTCAACTACTTAATACTAAATCAAAAAACATGTCAGCAGAAAGATGAACTTGATATGGACTAGCCTTTCTACATTCTTTCAGTCATTTTTATTAACAAAGTAGAGAATAAATCTTTTGATACCCATAAAGACCTTTGTACAATAACTCCCCTTAACAAAGGTATGTTATTGACATTTTGATTATTTATCTGGGTAATTATGATGATGGTAAAGAATTAACATAGGCTTTTAATCACATGCACAAAAAAATCCAATTTACCACAGAATTTGAAAACTAGAGTTCATTAAATTTCCAAGATCTGCAAATTTCAAGGGTGGGCTCAAAGCTGATTACAGACATTTATCGTAAGCCATCTGCAACAGGTCTAATTATTGATGTTCTATTGGGTAGTGAAGTTGGCAGTAGAAAAGCACACACTTCTACATCATATTTTTGCCTCTGGTGCAACAAAACTGCCAATGCCTTCAGGACTGAAGAGCACGTTGTATTCCATACAAAGAAAAAACTTCAATTATTTCTACACCATGGTTTGGACGAAAAAATATATAAATTCTGTCATGCAGGTTTCTATAGAATTAGATATGTGTATTGTGACAATACTTACACAGACCAATCAGAGAAGGGTTTTAAAACAAGATTCAGGGAGCACAATTATGCAAGTAATAGCAGTGCCTTAAGCTGTTATTTGAGAGACAATGTAACTGATGGCCAATCTACTGAAGAGTAGTTTTAACTATTCTAAAGTTTGAACCCTAAGGCAGGGGGGTTTGGATATTTTAGAAGGCATTGAAATTTATGCTCATCATCATCATATTAACCCAGATAGTGCACTCAATGAACAAGTTACAACTAAAAGACAATAGTTTTTCAAGATTCTTGGTGAGCTGCTAGTTCAATTTCTCTTTTGCAACTCTCACTAGTACAAAAGTAATATCTTCAGTTTTATTTGCAACATACACAGAGTCAAATAAAATGAGCTACCTGATAATTAAGATTTTACATTTACGTTTAATCTTTTTTATTTTACTTTTTTTACCTCTTATTACTTGCCTCAAATACGTTTTATCCTGCCTATACATTGGCATGAAATATATACTATTTTAAATTTGTATAAATTTCTGTTCTTATTGTAAAACAAATTTAATTAAAAAGTAATGGTTCAGTGTCCTGCATTTGAGGGCTGCAGCACCATTTGAGGGCTGCAGCACAACCTCTAACATGCAACACATCGTGAGTAAGTTTACGTATTCAATAATGGGGGCTTTTACATTCAGTTGTCTGCTAGTTGTTTATAGATTATATCAGTATTTCTTCTTTATGCAAATATAATAACTATGTGGCCTTAAATGTAGAAAGAGGGTCATTCCATACCAAGTGGTCTGATTTCGAAAAAGTTCCTGCATGACCGTCATGAATTTTGCTGAAATTTTGTGTTCCCAGTGAACAGCGGTAAAGTTTTACTTTGGACGCTAATACTTGCAGAGAAGTAGACATTTGTTTGAACCCATAGCACAGCTATCAATAGTGCACTCTTGAGTTTTTGGCAAATTTGGGACATAACACTCCGGTAACATTTTCTTGAAAGAAACAAAAGTAGGCCATATTGTACAATTGTGTGTGTTCTTTTAAGTAAAATAATAATAATAATAATAAAAAGATTTTCTGAGTGATTTGCTTATGGATCATTTGAAACAAAGTCGGCCACAGAAAATGGGACACTAAGATAAAAAAAAAAAGTTAACTTTAGCTTCTTGTATTGCCGGAAGTAATTATGGGATACACCTGAAACTTCGCACTTAATTACTTGCAATACAAGTTCTTAGAATATAAAATTTCATTCTCCTATTGCATTCCAATAGTTTAAAAATTGAGGGCAAACTTCACAATTTTTCCAAAAATACCAATTTTTGGCATACTTTTACAAAGAAAAATCTTCTGCAAACTCTCTTGAACTTTTTTTATTATAAAGATCTTGTTCCAAACCACCTAAAAACTATATTTGGTTCTGCAACTTTAACATATAAGGCTCTTAACAAGAATAATGAGGTGGAGGTGCAAAGAAAATGGGCCCATATTCAAATGGTATTCAAATTATATCTGGCATCGCTTTTCATTTTCCACAATCATTTAGTGCTCACTACAGAAAATATTAAAAGCCCCTGGAAATGAGCTTAAGTTAGAAAAACTGCAAGTAAGTGGTCTATTTGTTGTTTTTAAGACATCTCTACAGCATTCAGAACAACAAAATTCTTTTTGTAAAAAATAAAACTGAATAACTAATACAATAAAAAGAATGATTTCTCTTTTTCGTGGCCCTAATAATAATGGTAATCATGTTTGAAAAGGGTAATATTTTGGGTTATGTTTTATCAAAATGTCTTCCCAGACAACGCCACCTATCAGTGATATCATCTAGCCGGCAGTATAGTTTTCCTCAGGACATTTTACAGCAAATAAATGACACCTGTAAGAAAAATTCAAGTTGCCTTAAGTAAACATGAGGTTAGGATCCTCAAAGAGAGCTCTTCATCTTTGGCCTCTGACATTTACAGAAAAGTATCATTGGCTTGGAATCCTGTGTAAATAAATCTTATCAGGTTTGGGAGGCTGTGATAGAGAAACTTACCTGTGGCTGCTGTTGCATAATTATCAGGTGAGGCCCCTATGGCAATGGGGATGCTGGTTTTCTCACTTTAAAAGGAACCAGCAGTGATTAAGCCACCAAAGATGATACCAATATATTTGTACAATTTTTCATGTGTACACTAATGTTCCACATTAACTGCAAACTACGCTAACCTTAAAGCAGAATTAAACTACAATTAAACTAGCACGTCAATAGTATTACAGAATAAAAAGACATACTAATAATTCTACATACCATGAGTCCATTCCAAAAAATGTCAGTAAGACGGGCGTGAACTTCAACAAAATTTACGATATATGACTGCCACATGTATGAAGTGTGTTGCTGCTATTATGCAACAATTTTACATCATGATCTCCACTGCCTTGGTAATGCACAGTTAAACTGTGAAGTTTATAACTGGTTTGATTCTGCAGTTATAGAAGAAAAATGGACTGAAATATGTCATGATAATTTGTGACAAAAGACATCCCTTTTTTGAAGTTTTTCGAGTTGTTCAGGCTTTGTCACACTTCCTAGTCATCAAGAGTTTTGATAATGCCTTCCCCAGAGAGTACTAAATAATTGCAGAACATAACAACATATGTCCGACTTAAGTATAATATAGAATATTTTTATTCACCTTTCAGTATTTTTCATACAATTGGCTTCGTCAAAGTTTACAATGGGGTACAGTTAATCACAATAAACACTTACATACACAGAATTATTTAGCTTATTTAAGAATTGAAAATATTTCTTTATCACTTATTAAAAGCTTATATTATAATGAGTATTTCCTAGGAATTCTTCAATTGTATAGAATTCACTGCATTTTAACTAATTTTGTAATACACTCTTGAATTTATTAAATGGGTCTGTACGAGCTGATAATGGTAACTTATTGAAAAATTTTAATGCTCGAATGTTTATAGCTATTATGGACAACAGAAAGGAAAATCCAACAAGAGACTATTTCTGGTATCGTGTATGTGTACATCACATCTCGTGCTGAATTTGTCTAGATTTTCTTTAGCATACGTTAAACAGTTATATACGAGTATGTACTTGCTAGGTACTGTCACTACACTGAGATATTTAAAGTGGTTTCTGCAGGAATCTCTGGGTGCTAATCCTAGTATACATCTGATGACCTTTCGCCATCTGAAAATACATTTAGCCCTTGAGGAATTATCCCAGAACAAAATTCTATACTCCAGATGGGAATGGAAGAAAGCAAAATATGAGTGGAGTAACAGCTGTTTGCTCACACTGCTTTTTAATTTGTACAGTAAAAAACGTACATGGGCTAGTTTGCTGCACGGGTGACGGTGTGTTCTTCCCAGGGGAGTTTTTTGTCTATGTGCAGTCCAAGTAGTTTCACTGCTTTATTTTTACTTTTTTGTAGCTTTTAGGTTAAATATTATTTCTTCTGTTTTTGTACTGTTTATGCACAGTTGATTGGCCTGATACCAGTGACTAGTCATTTGAATTATTTCTCTGTTGTTATCCAGCACAGTTTGTAAATTGTCACCTGAGGTTATTAGTGTCATATCATCAGTATACAGTATATTCTTACATGGTATATAATTCGAGAAACTGTTAATATAGACAATGAATAGGAAAAGCCCAAGAACCGAGCCTTGAGGTATTCCTCTTTTTATAGGAAGTACTGCCGATCTCTGTTTATTTGCATATACAAGCTGTAACCTGAACCTTCCTGGCAGATTAAAACTGTGTGCCGGACCAAGACTCAAACTCAGAACCTTTGCCTCGGTCCAGCACACAGTTTTAATCTGCCAGGAAGTTTCATATCAGTGCACACTCCGCTGCAGAGTGAAAGTCTCATTCTGGAAAGCTGTAACCTATGGCTTAAATAAGATTTGAATAAGGTGAGTGGTATATCTTCAATGCCATAGTATTCTAACTTTTTTAATGATAATGTCATGAGACACTGAATCAAATGCTTTGCTTAAATTAATAAGTGTTCCAGATATATGCAGCCTCTTTTCATATGCTTCATATACATTGTTCACCAAAGCTTAAAGTGCTTTTACAGTTGATACGTGAGGCTTGAATCCGAATTACTGTTCATTTAATAGTTTGTTGCTTTCAAAATAGCTGCTTATGCATGCAATTTTCTATTATTTTGGATATGATAGGTGCTACTGATATGGGTCTGTTGTTTGGGAGGTTTTTATCACCTTTTTTATACATAGGTGGTGTAACTGTGAGCTTAAGACATTTGGATAAATTCCTTCATCTAGTACCCTGTTTGACAGTGAGAGAAGTGGCAGTCTGATTTCCTTTGCTATACGCTTTATGATGAAATTAATGAGTCCATCATAGTCTTCTGTTTTGGAATTGCTTAGTTTGTTTATCGATTTGAAAATGTCATTTAGGGTGACAGGGGTCCAAGCAAATTTCGCACTAGTCTGTTTTGTATGGATGAGTAGTGCTTCTGCATCTATGGCAGAATTATTGAGTGGATTGGTAGTGGCACTATTTACAAAATAATCATTGAGTGAATCACAGTCTATAGGTATGTTTCCTTTATCAATGTTGTTAATTTCCTGTTTTATGACATTCCAGGCTCCTTTACATTTATTTTTGGAATTCAAAATGTATTGATCATTTGCATTGCACTTAGCCCCTTTTATTTCTGATTTGTAAAGTTTTCTCATATTTATGTGATATGCCTTGTCTTTATCACTTTTATTATACTTATCCTTCAGAATTAGAAGCAGTATCCTAAGTTTGTTAAGTTTTGGAGTGTACCACTTGTTAGTAGAACATTGCGTATGCGTATTATTAGGATGTTGTCTTTTGGTTACAGTGGGGCACGTCTTTTCTACAATGTGCTTAATTTCTGTGAGGAAAATAGTAAAGCATTTATCACTTGCCTTGTTGTTATTATTAATTTTATGAGACCAATCAATTTTCTGTAACGCATTAATAATGTTGTTTACACTGGATTCTCCTATAAGTCTACATGTTTCTCATCATATTTACGTTTTAGAAAATCCCTCAAAGCTGTTACGCACTTTCCGGCTTTCTTATGAGCTACGTCATTGGCACCTGTCTCACAAATAATGATGTCGCTGTTCTTCAGTGTATTCCCTTGTTCTGAGACACCTTCAATAACGTTTTTGGTCGTCCCGCCGGGTTTCACAATGCCAGTTGCACAAAAATCCATATTCACTTCCTGTAATATAGTAGCTAGCTTTCTCCCATGATTGTCCACTAGAAAAAGCACATTGCATTTTTTTGCCTGCTGCCTACGATTGTCAGTGATTTTGATTTTACTGTTTTCCATATTTTAATACCACAGGAATATGGTCCCATTTTCAATGCACCTTCACTTAGTCATATTTTAGGGCCTTATATGTTTGCATTGCACAACCAAACATAGTTTCTCAGATGGTTTAGGACCTGGTCTTCCCAAGAAAAACAGTTTAATAGAATTTGAAGAAGATTCTTTTGCAAAAGTGGACGAAAACAGCATTTTTTTACATTTTTTTAAAGAAAAACTGTCAAATTACTCTAAATTTGTATACTACTGGAAAACAGATATTTTCCACAAATATTCCAGATATATATGAAACTGAAGTTCACTTTTTACCCGGAGCAGATATTGTTTTGGCCGACTTGCTTCAAATTATCCACATGCATATAGCTCAGAGGACTTTTTTTGTATTATTTTGATTAAGATAGTGCAAGGTGCTGTACAAGATGACCTACTTTTGTATCTTTCAAGAATATATTACTGGAGATATGTCTCAAATTTTCCAAAACTCATGGATGTATTGTTGATAGCTGTGCTTTAGAGTCAACCAAATTACTGCCAATATATGTATCAGGAACTACTGAATTAATGGTCGTGAAACTTTAATAATGTTCACTAGGAGCATGTGCGATTGTTTATACAAAATTTCATCAAAATCTGTTATGGTCATGCAGGAACCTCCAGACCACATGGCATGGAATGACTTGAGACTTTTTTGTCACAACACTGTAATTATACTGTATGCAGTGCATATTCCGTGGAAAAAAAAAAAAATTTTGAATTTTGATTTTCAAACCTTTATGCCTGTATTAATACATTTCCGTAAACATTCACACAGGTAATATAAAAATGTGTTATTAATTTAGCAGGTGACCTGATGATGGACCACACCCTAAACGGGTTATGAATATAAAGGATTTCCATTAACTTCTCATGACTACTTTTTGCGACCCACCAGCTTCTTTAGAATCACACTAAACTAAACAAATAAAAAGCAACCACAGTAGGGCTGACTGCAATGGAAGTCATCTGATAATTACAAATATTTCAACTGTTTGGAGGTTCTTCACAAAACAAATCTTGTGAACAGCAAGTGCTTTTACACTTCTGAGCCATCTCCCTGTTATCTTAAACAATTATTGCTGGTAAATTGTTCCAGGCATCCAATCAGTTAGAATTAATTGTGGCTATTCATTCCATATCTAGAATTTTTGTTTTAACAACGATGTATCCACATGCATATAGCTCAGAAATAAAATTTGTCATTTATAATGGAAAACATTGGTACCTTTTTGTCTTGCTATGAGCCTCATTTTTTAGTTTTATCCTTTATTGTACACACTATTTTTTTTCTTCTTCTTCTTTACCACAGCAGGAGTATACAGAAAGCTCAAACATTTTCCCTGTAAGTATAATGCACTTCTATATGTTAGCAACATCTCGAAAGAAACAAAAATCAGTGCAATGCATAAATACGGTGTTTTGAGTGGGCTTTCTACTTCGTAATAATTTTATCAGAGGCGTCAGAAAGCGTTTTTTTTTTTTTTTTTTTTTTATTTATTTGGCTATTTTTCTCAGGTTATGAGAGCTCATATGAACCAAGCTAATCATTCCTAGAACAAGTCATTTCATGTGATTTCGTAGAGTCATTATATACTTAGCATTACATCCATTAAAAATATTTGTTTACTATTTTCTTTTCCAATTTAGCAATACAAAAACTAGACATGTATGGTAATATATAAAAATAAATAACACACTACAGAGAAAGGCTCAAAACCTGCATAGAACACAGTAGCGTACCTCAAAGAATAATCAGATTTAAAATATTGGTTCATCAATTTTACTTCTCAATTCTGTCAGAAACATACCGACAAAGCTACCAGCAGAATAGTGCACACCTTTCAAAACAATGGTTAAAAAGGCGTTATCCATCTGCGAATTGTTTTCCTGTTTAAAGTTAATTTGGCAAATGCCACATTTGCATTTTTTAAATTAGTTCACATGATTAATTGCTAATCTCATGATGGAGTACATTTACAGAGATGGCGGAGTTAAAATTACAAGACACTAGCAGAGTTGTCCCAAATATGGTAATGTAAGAGAAAATAGTGCTATCATTATTCACACAGTGAAGAAAGCAGTATCCTGAATGTGATACTTCACTATAGCTTTTCATCTTATTTTCAATCCCATAATTTAAAAAGTTCCGATCTCTCTCATTATTTTAACAGCCTGCAATCATAAAATTTAACTTTTTGTAAAAGTTCTGAATGATAAACTGTACATACTTTATTTTAAGACAATCAGGCAAAGATTTGTTCCTTGTAAGTCATGAACGGATGTCACTAAAGTCTGATTAAAAGTAAATTTTAGTTGACATGTCACTAATTTTTTTTACGTTTGTTAAAGCCTTTTACCCAGACTGACAGAGATTCAGATTCATTTATTTTATGACAATTCCTAGTCCTCAGAACCAACAGCATCGACAACAAGTAATATGATTCACCCATATCTCTCTTGTAGACATCTGTGATGTGAACTGTACGATATGCGATGACGCCATGGCTGTTAAAATTTTCAAGCCCTGCAACTTTATCGACTTTAGGTCCACTGGTGAGGGCTACAGTTACCCAGCCGTTACCATGCTGCAAGGTATCACTGTTGCTAAGGGTGAAGTTAAGGACACTGATGGACCATGCAGGATGACTTGTGCACCTACACAGTTCTTGGTATTAATAGAAATATTGTCTATTGCTTTATACCTGTAAGGCGGGAACGCCTTCTCCTCCTATAATATCGTGACATCTTCTATGTGAGCGATCCAATGTTGTTGCTCAAGCAGCTGCATGAAGACTGATGCTTTCTTACCAGATTCATTACTTATATGGACAAAACTCTTGCATCCTTGAGCCCCTGCTTCTCGATGTACATCTACATCGCTCTGTGTTTACAAACAGATACCTGGATGCGCATGCTGCTAGAGACTACAGCACGCGTACAGGATAACACATCTCTGTACTTAGAAAATTTCTGATCCACAGTGTCAGCTGAGAACCTGTAGATGACATTTTGTAGCCCTGGATTTAAAGTTATTTCCTAACTTAACCTTAACCTCATGATGTGCAATGTACCTGAGAAAAGGGTACTCAATAACATGTGGCAGAACTATTAACCATATTTGCTTTGGAAACTGGAAATTTGTGGTAAGTTCCTATAGGACCAAACTGCTGAGGTCATCAGTCCCTAGGCTTACACACTACTTAACCTAACTTAAATTAATTTACGCTAAGGACAACACACACACACACCCATGCCCGAGGAAGGAGTCGTACCTCTGACAGGAGAAGACATGCAAACCATGGCAAGGCACCTTAGACTGCGCGGGTACCCCACGCGCCATACTTGCTTTGTTCATTGAGATTATAGCTACTCTCTACGAGCAAATTCAAGACAAAAAATTTCAGTTTCAGAGTTAAAATGAAACAGTAATTTCTCATTGTCATTTGTTACCTGTAATTATCCTCACACTGGCTACCCAAGCTAACGTTTTAGCAACCAATGAGCAGTCCTGCTTGGCACTTGGTTACAGGTTATAGGCAACAGAGGCATGGTTCTTAGAGATAAAAGTATACTGCTTACAAGTAAATTAACATTTTCTTTTTACACATCTCCACTGATTGGTAGCTGCAGGTAACTGTGTTGTTCGAAAGAGGTTAGACACCACTCATTCCAGGGTCACTGGAACTTTCCAAATTGGATGAGCAACAGGAAACAATAATAAGTTCCGCAACACTTCGGGAAGACCTCCATTATTCCACACTTTGTCAGTCACTCATTTCGGTATGCATCACAACCGCCCTCCATAGTCCATTTCAGTGATATTTTCTAGGTCCTGAATTGTTAGTTTCTCAACTTCACTTACAGTAAACTTTTTATTTTCATGAGCAACATATTGTTTCACTTGCACTCAAATAAGTTCAAATGCATTACTGTAGCAGTGATCAGGTAGCATTCTTATAGCTCTATGTCCATACTGAAAAGCTACCTTGTCAATAACGTAGATCGTGGATTGTGGCTTAAGGAGTGGCAAGCATTTTAAGACTTCTACTTTTTTCAGTGTATCATCCACAGTAACTCTGTTGTTGTAACCAATGAATAATGTTTTCCTTTGAACTGGACAAGGTTAGAGCCTTATTCTTTATAGCTGAACAGTATGGAGCATTGTTGAGAATGATTAATGATGGAGTTTCTGAACTTGGTAACAATGTAGTTTCAAACCAATTTAAAAACGTTTCACTATTGATTTCTTAATGGTACTCTACCATTTCTCTAATTTGAAAACAACTGATATCTGGTAATAATGCCCTGGTAGGTACCAGGACACGAAAGAATAATTCTACCAAATTTTACAGCAGGGAGCGCCACATGTTCTCCTTTGTCGTCAGTCCAACCTCTCTTAACAGCATGACCAATATTCACCAATGTTTTGTCAATCTAAACAACGTCCTAAAAATTAACATTTTTTAACTTAACGCAAAAATCTGCATTGCTACATGGCTACGTCTGCTGGTTCCACCAACATTTTATGGCATGAAATATTTTTGTCTTTAAAACCGAGGCTCTGCAGAATCATTTGCAACAATGATTTGCTGCCTTTAAAAAAGTCCAAACTCGTGCAATGTTGTATGAAGCTTGTCCAATGGAGGCCGATTTCCAAGATGGCGGTAACTATATGTAACACCTGATCGTATCTTGTTCAAAAGGATCCAGACTTGTTATGCATTTCTGAAAACTTCTCTTCTTGCCCACAAGAGGGTCATGCTGTTGTGGCAGTTTGGCAATGGCAAACAATTTGGGCATGGCAATGGGCACTCTGATTGGAGGAAATCAGATCCAGCGCATGAAATGTCAACCAACAAGTAATTTTAATCAGACAGTAACCACCTTACATGGTAAATATTTAAGACTACACTACATGCCTTTCACAATTACATTTGTCATGCGCAAATTTCTCAAGATTAATTTGGTAGACCATTATCCTGTTAGAAAAAGTAATCGCTATTCAGGTAGAACTTGTGAATATCTGGTACAAAGCTATCCTGCCATATGAATAACCTGTTATTGTTTTCAAGAAAAGGAATGACCTCTAAATTTCTCAAATGCACACAATACTGTTATTCATGATACATTTAACTGCTTACTCAAACCAGCACACAGTTTTTCATCTGCACAGTAAACACAGTTGTGGTATCCAATCATTCTGTTCTATACCAAAACAACCTCGATGGACCAAAACTTAAGATTCTTGACAAGGATTGCACATATTCAGTTACCACTCACAACATTGGGCACAACTAGGCAGATCACCTTCAATCAGAACATGATTTAACATTAAAATGTAAAACCTCTAACTCAGCTTAAAACTTGATAAATTCTCGATATACTGGTACAGTATAGATGAGCTAACCATAAGACAAACTTCCAAAAGGAATATATAATCCTGTAACCATGATAATTGGTATATCTCTGTTCTCTTCCTGCTGCACACCCCTTTCTTCACTTCACACAATTTTACACACTAGTTGCCAAATGTTTTATTTGTTACATGTGATAATGATACATAATCAACTCGGATCCCCGGTTTTCAATGCGCATCAATTATGATTTCATTTCATGTAACACTGTAAAATTAATTTGTTTTATTTGAATCAAATATCAGTTACCCACGATTGTTTATAATTACAATAATTCTGCAACTAGTAGGTGAAACAACTTCATAATGGTTGCACACCTGCATATATAGTGTCCAGTAAGTATTAGGCCTCATTTTTTAGCCACTGAGGAGGAGTACAGTGTGGTGGAATCATCAGTAACAGTAAAGATGTCACTTTAGCCGTGAGATCCAACTCAGCTGCTTCCTGCAATTTGAACTGTGTTGATCACATTGCAAAGCACAGGTCCCTAGTGGAGTTATCAACTTTTTGCAACCAGCTGTATGGTGGTATAATTTGGGATCACAGGTCTCACGCCCTGAAGCCATTCGCCCTGGTGGTCCCTCCTTTACAGGTAATTGACAAAAAAGAATCTTGTCTGTTACTTTAGTTATGTTTTACGGTTTCCTTTTGACTGGCACCATAGTTTAATATTTGGTGTACAAGGCTGGTATGTTGAAGATACACGGTTCTCATCCTGTCAGAGCATTTTTAGAGTTTTATTTTTAAATTTTTATCAAAATGACTTAAATCATAATTTTTTCTTCAATTATTTGGTTCATATGTAATTTTTTTAAGTCTCCAATCCTTTGCCATGTCATTTTAACCATGGTATCAACCTTTTTATTTGTTCCCGTTTTGTCTTCCCATCATTCTTTTTTTGTTTGGAATCTTTGGCCAGATGGTTTTAATTATTTCTACATAGTAACCTGAATTTAAATCCTTCCATTTTCATTGCCTTATATTTTCATCCATGTTAATGCTGTCACTATTTCTATTCCTCATTTTGCATGAATTTCATTTTATTTGTAATCCCTTCTTTTGTTTCAAACTTCATCTGTATTATTATAATCAAAATAAATATTCGAAAATTACCCTTGGCCGTGATAGTCAATGTTTGACTGCTCCAATGTGCTCAGAATATTGGCTAACTTGCGTTTACCAACCACAAACCAGTTTGTTTTTTGTTTTTAGTTTTGTATTTTCTTCCTGCTTTTTTTATGCATGTGTGGCATTTAACATGCACAACAAAGCAAATTCATCAGCCAGCAAAAGTCATGACAAAAGAGTGGAGGAATATTATGAAGAATTGAAGTGAGTTTTCATGAAGGCCTTTCACTATGCATAGTCTATTTATGAGGAGAGATATCAATTTTTTGAAAAACATCCTGATTTTATAAATGCAAATGCCATAGCAATGGGCGAACAAATCACAGAGGGAAGGATTCAACTCACGATGGATATTGTTATTGTTCACAATAAGGAACTCATTTTAAACAGCAAGACTGATGAAGAGGGATTGCATGATGAGGTAAGCTTGTTAATTTTCGGATTTTTTCATCCTATATTAACACGAAAGAATTGTTCTTTGTGGTGTAATCTCAATGATGAAGAAATTGAAATATATTATAACCCATCCAATATTCTAGCATCTCCATCAACATACATTCCAGTAAAATACAAAGCAAAAACAGTTGCCTTCACTGAAACCCATCCAAATTATTCATCGAAAAGTATCCAACAAAGTGGTTTCTCTAGTTTACATGGAAAAGAACAATTGAAAACATTGAAACAAGATGATAAACAAAGTGATGCTAAATTCGAAAAGCTGTGTCTGATATCCAAACATCCAAAAAGTTAAGGATGCTAGAATGTACAACACACAAGTAACAATACGCACACTCAAACACTCGACAAAGGTGTCACCCTACCATACTTATCAGAAAAATTTTCATTCTTTGCCAGTGGGAAGTGGGGTGACGAACTTTGAAATATAACACAGAATAAGTCAGAGAAAAGTGACTAAATTTGTCAGTGTAATTTATGTTGCAACACTTGAAGAAACTGAGGAAGCAGCAGTATGATTCAGAAAACAAATAGAATAGTAGTGGTAATGAGCAATTGAAGAAACTGTGGAAGCAGCAGAACAATTCAGAAAACAAATAGAATTGATAATGAGCAATTACTGTCCAAAACTTTTAATTAATACTAACCAAATGAGTCACAATTACAAATCAACATATCATCGATCACTGTCATTATGGGGATCAAGAACAGTTCTGGTAAAAAAGAGAAATTTGGCAAACTTGTACATTCATATATAAATAATATGTATGGATGGATACGCGCGCGCGCGAGTATATACCTATCCATTTTTCCCCCTAAGGTAAGTCTTTCCGCTCCCGGGATTGGAATGGATCCTTACCCTCTCCCTTAAAACCCACACCCTTTCGTCTTTCCCTCTCCTTCCCTCTTTCCTGAAGAAGCAACCGTTGGTTGCGAAAGCTTGAAATTTTGTGTGTGTATTTGTGTGTTATTTTATTGTGCCTGTCTACCGGCGCTCTCCCGCTTGGTAAGTCTCGGAAAAATAAAATAGAAAGAAACTTCCACAAAGATTCCAAGACTTACCAAGCGGGAAAGCGCCAGTAGATAGGCACAATGAATAAAACACACCAACAGAATTTCTGCTTTCGCAACCGGCGGCTGCTTCGTCAGGAAAGAGGGAAGGAAAAGGGAAGATGAAAGGATGTGGGTTTTAAGGGAGTACTCGCGCACACACACATATCCATCCATACATACACAGACACAAGCAGAAATATTTAAAGGCAAAACAAAGATTCCAAGACTTACCAAGCGGGAAAGTGCCGGTAGATAGGAACAATGAATAAAACACACAAACACACACACAGAATTTCGAGCTTTCGCATTGTACGACTTCCTAAAATCCTGCCCCAAAATGAGATCCATCCTTCATGAAATCCTCCCCACTCCACCAAGAGTGTCTTTCCGCCGTCCACCTAACCTTCGTAACCTCTTGGTTCATCCCTATGAAATCCCCAAACCACCTTCCCTACCCTCTGGCTCCTACACTTGCAACCGCCCCCAGTGTAAAACCTGTCCTATGCACCCTCCCACCACCACCTACTCCAGTCCTGTAACCCGGAAGGTGTACACGGAAAGTATCCTGTCACAAGTGGGGCACTTTTGTGGTTCTTCTGTGGGAGGTTCTGGGTTTGAGGGGATGAGGAAGTGGCTCTGGTTATTTGCTTCTGTACCAGGTCGGGAGGGTAGTTGCGGGATGCGAAAGCTGTTTTCAGGTTGTTGGTGTAATGGTTTAAGGATTCCAGACTGGAGCAGATTCGTTTGCCACGAAGACCTAGGCTGTAGGGAAGGGACCGTTTGACATCCCGGCTGCCCCATTGTAGCTGGTTACCAAGCCCCCACTGAACGTATCTCTGCCTACGTAGATCAACACCTTCAACCCATTACATGCAGTCTCCCATCCTTCATCAAAGACACCAACCACGTTCTCGAACGCCTTGAATCCTTACCCAATCTGTTACCCCCGGAAACCATCCTTGTTACCATTGATGCCACTTCCTGGTATACAAATATCCCGCACGTCCAGGGCCTCGCTGCAATGGAGCACTTCCTTTCACGCCGATCACCTGCCACCCTACCTAAAACCTCTTTCCTCATTACCTTAGCCAGCTTCATTTTGACCCACAACTACTTCACTTTCGAAGGCCAGACATACCAATAATTAAAGGGAACAGCCATGGGTACCAGGATGGCCCCCTCGTATGCCAACCTATTCATGGGTCGCTTAGAGGAAGCCTTCTTGGTTACCCAGGCCTGCCAACCCAAAGTTTGGTACAGATTTATTGATGACATCTTCATGATCTGGACTCACTGTGAAGAAGAACTCCAGAATTTCCTCTCCAATCTCAACTCCTTTGGTTCCATCAGATTCACCTGGTCATACTCCAAAACCCATGCCACTTTCCTTGACATCGACCTCCATCTGTCCAATGGCCAGCTTCACACGTCCGTCCCCATCAAACCCACCAACAAGCATCAGTACCTCCATTATGACAGCTGCCACCCATTCCACATCAAACGGTTCCTTCCCTACAGCCTAGGTCTTCGTGGCAAACGTATCTGCTCCAGTCCGGAATCCTTGAACCAGTACACCAACAACCTGAAGACAGCTTTCGCATCCCGCAACTACTCTCCCAACCTGGTACAGAAGCAAATAACCAGAGCCACTTCCTCATCTCCTCAAACCCAGAACCTCCCACAGAAGAACCACAAAAGTGCCCCACTTGTGACAGGATACTTTCCGGGACTGGATCAGACTGAATGTGGCTCTCCAGCAGGGATACGACTTCCTAAAATCCTGCCCTGAAATGAGATCCATCCTTCATGAAATCCTCCCCACTCCACCAAGGGTGTCTTTCCACCGTCCACCTAACCTTTGTAACCTCTTAGTTCATCCCTATGAAATTCCCAAACCACCATCCCTACCCTCTGGCTCCTACGCTTTTAACTGCCCCCGGTGTAAAACCTGTGCCATGCACCCTCCCACCACCACCTACTCCAGTCCTGTAACCCAGAAGGTGTACATGATCAAAGGCAGAGCCACGTGTGAAAGCACCCACGTGATTTACCAACTGACCTGCCTACACTGTGAAGCTTTCTATGTGGGGATGACCAGCAACAAACTGTCCATTCGCATGAATAGACACAGGCAGACAGTGTTTGTTGGTGATGAGGATCACCCTGTGGCTAAACATGCCCTGGTGCACGGCCAGCACATCTTCGCACAGTGTTACACCGTCAGAGTTATCTGGATACTTCCCACTAACACCAACGTGTCAGAACTCCGGTGATGGGAACTTGCCCTTCAGTATATCCTCTCTTCTCGATATCCGCCACGCCTCAACCTCCGCTAATTTCAAGTTGCCGCCGCTCATACCTCAACTGTCTTTCAACAACTTCTTTGCCTCGGTACTTCTGCCGCGACTGACATTTCTGCCCAAACTATTTGTCTTTACAAATGTCTGCTTGTGTCTGTGCGGGTGGATATGTGTGTGCGTGTATACCTATCCTTTTTTCCCCCCTAAGGTAAGTCTTTCCGCTCCCGGAATTCGAATGACTCCTTACCCTCTCCCTTAAAACACACATCCTTTTATCTTTCCCTCTCCTTCCCTCTTTCCTGACGAAACAACTGCCGGTTGCGAAAGCTCGAATTTTGTGTGTATGTTAGCGTTTGTTTGGGTGTCTATCGATCTGGCAGTGCTTTTGTTGTATATATTTTCTTCAGTGAATTGCTACCACACTTGTTCTTATGCTTGCAGGAAGTCTGAAATAAATTCTGACAGAGTTGCTAAAGAAATTGAGCTTGGAGACAAATGCAGAAATGTGGTCATCACCTGCTCGACATCAGTAAAATTAATGAAAGAAATGTATAGACAATATTTGAAATCTGTCGAGTAATCTTATGTCAAAGAAAATGTATTTTTCTTAGTCTTGGTCCATGAGGTGGTTGGATGGACAACAAATTATATGAGAAAATATTTGTGAATAATACTGGAAAAGCTATGTGCACTGTAAAAATTATTCCTCCAAAGTTTTCTCCACTGTGTCTGCTATGTGCTGTATATTTTTATCATCTGGTGAAAATTATGATTAAAAAAAACTTCCTAGTGCACCCGAGTTACTTCAAGTTAAATATGAAATTGATAAAAGTGAAGATGTAATTAGAATACATTCAATTGTTTACTGAATTTTGTGTGCATCAGTGTTTAGAAACACAGTAAGATAAGCCAGGTAGGGATTGAAGTTACGCAATGAAATGATAGTATTTCATAATATCAATTAAGTGTGCTTCTTGCTGAATCTGATGAAAAAACAATGTGAATGCAGAAAGGTAGCTTTGATATTTTGTCGATAGTGTGACAACAATTTATGTTTCAATTGTTTAGATGACGACGGCCAACACAAAGAAAGCACATCTCCCAATGAAAAATAAACTTTTCTGACTACTGCATAATCAATATGAAGATTAATAATTTTTTGTTTTTGTTGTCCAACTGATTGGTCAGCATTTTTAAACAATTAAATGTTACAAAATATACACAGAAACAATTAAAACAAGATGGACAGATATTCTAAATAAAAAAGAATGACAGGAAGACAAAATGGGAACAAATAAAATTAATACAATGGTTAAAATGATGTGGGAAAGGATTAGAAATTTTAAACAAAATTACATTTGAACCAAATAACTGAAGAAAAATGATGGTTTACGTAATTTTGATAAACATTTAAAAATAAAAATCTACAATGCTCTGACAAGATTTGAACCCTGCATCTTCAGCATACTAATCTTGTATGCTAACCATTCAACTATGGTGCCAGTCGAAAGAAAAGTGTCAAATATCACACTCTACAGTAGCAACTGAAACTCTTTTTCATGAATTACTTATAAATGAGGACCCACCAGGGAGAATATCTTCCGGGTGTGAATCTTGTTATCCCAACCTACAACACCACATAGATGGTTGCAAAAAGCCAGTCTCTCTCTCTCTCTCTCTCTCTCTCTCTCTCTCTCTCTCTCTCTCTCTCTCTTTCCCTACTTCCCCCCCCCCCCCCCTCCTTTCTATCTCTATGCACAAACATTGTACATCCTACAGTGTCCTTATAACTTCAAATGTGCGAATACCAATCCAAACATCCAATGTTGTTAATCTTCTTCAGATAGACACAGAACATTATTCAAGGACAGCCCATGCAAGAACTGCCAAATTATATCTAGAACACAAAACTGTTTGTTCCTCACTTGCTACAGCTCCACTGAAGATATCTATGGGAAAATTATATTTAGTTAACTCACTATTACACATCCAAATACAATAATTCTCTTTTACCTTTGTTCTTCTCAAGACAAGTCGCGTGGCAAGTCTGGTGATGTTTCTGCTGTTGCAGGAGGTGCTGTTGTGGTAGTAAATGCTGGTGTGTCTCATGCTGCTCTAATGGGAGAGCTTGTCGAAGCAACTGCATGTAGAATTCGTTTTCTTTTGCTACTTCCTTCTGCTTCCGCTGAAAAATATGTGCAGTAAATTAAAACACTTGTAAACGCTCATCAAGCCAAGCTTATATGCCAAGATTGCAAACTCAACTTCAGCATGAGAAAAGTGATTTTTCAAAGGCATAAATGCTCCGTTACCACACAGTAAGATGTAAACACTAATGTGATGAAAAACTATAGTCCAACAAGCAATAGTCTGCAGTGGATCATATAAATGATCTATATGGATAACTAAGCCAACCATAAAGCAAAATCATGAACGAAACAGGACAGTTTTTCTACAAGGATGGACTGCTGAGTCTAGTAAATTTCTACAAAACAGCAGGAAGTTTTGAGACACTTACTATTTGCAAATCTTCTAAAAATTTGGTTCCAATATCACATATGTGTTCTATACTGCTTGCTGAGTTGCCTTTAGTGATTTGCATAAAGACACATTTGTGCACTGATGAAACAACTGTGCTAAACCACATGAGCAAACTGAACTGAGAAGTCTTCAGGAATACTATACCAATACTCTAAACCATACATACCTATTATTAATGGATAAGTGATTTTAAATGTGGTATAGATATTTCAAGGATTGCAGCGCATTCCTAATTGAGGTTTTTCTGAAGAAAAAACTGATGAAATTGAAAGTGTTGTGAGATATCTGAGACACGAGCTGGCACACAACATCCTCAACGACTTTCCGCAAGTAATGGTGCTTAATTTTTAATGTGACTAGGTTAATTTCAATACATCAAAGCACCTTGAAACATAGTTGATGTCATAACACTGACTTAATGAAAGTGAAAATGCACTGAAAAAAAGAAAAACTATATTTTTCTAATAGAAGAAAGTGTTGGTGGCTGTCAACTGGAACCATTAGGATATCATCATGATACGATATATGAAAAACTGTAAAACACAGTCTCTTAATATGCAGCATTATTGTGCCATTTGTGTAGTGGGTTAAAGCAAAAGGGTGAAATAGCACTCGTGATGTAGTAGAGTCAGCAAAAGACGATCCCCGACAGCTGGCAGTACTGCTGCCAGCTCTCAACTGAAACGCTAGTCGTCTTACAACACTACAGCAACACTTGCCACAGAGGTGTATACAAAATCATGTATGTGATCAGTCGATGTAGATATGCGAAGCACTCTGGCCGAGCCCATTGCAACTGTTAGGGATCTTCTATCACAGGTCCCACTGTAAGTCAATGTCTGCTCATTCACTGACTGTGGTGACAACAAAAGCAACCTTTCAAATAATCAAAATATCCACGGGGGTACTGCTGGTCTATAGTGTCCAACGGGCACAATATTTCGGCGATCAAACATGTCGCCATCATCAGGTGAACTGACGGACTGAGCTCCTGTGAACGTGCCGGCACGGAGATCCGTACGCTATGGCTGCTCAGGGGGAACTGGGTTTGGTCGCGGCGGCGGCCGATTTAAATACCCTCCACCGTCCACACCCCGCGCCACGGTAGCGCGGTGGAACAGATTGCGACGGCGTCTGAGATGACATCGGTGTGATGGCTCTGTCCACCGTGGTCGTCACAACTATGCGTTTGCTTGATTTACTCTTGATTAACCCAATCGCTGGTTCCCATGCCTTGCTAAGATTATAGCCACAGTCACAGTTTATGAGGTCGTCATTGGTGCGAATTTCGATGGCCTCTCTAACAACGCTGTCCCAGTATCTCGACGTCTGTACCAGAATCCTCGTGCGGTCATACTCCATAGCGTGATTTTCCGACAAACAATGTTCAGCGACCGCCGACTTGCTCGGATACATTAGTCGAGTGTGCCTCTGGTGTTCACGGCATCAATCATCGACGATACGCATTGTCTGACCAATATATGACTTGCCACATTGACACGGAATCTGGTACACACCGGCCTTCCTCAAACCGAGGTCATCTTTGGCGCTCCCCACCAGTGCACGAGTTTTATTCGGAGGACAAAACACAGTTCCGACCCGGTGTTTCTTCAGAATGCGGGCGATTTTCCCCGAGAGTGCGCCTGTGTATGGAATAAATGCAGTGCCTACCTCCTCCCTCGTGACTTCATCCATCTCAACAGGTTGTGCTGCAGTGGTTGGGCGGAGAGCACGTTGGATCTGCCACTCTGAGTACCCATTCTTTCGAAACACAGTTCTCAGATGTTCCAATTCCTGGGGTAGACTCTCTGTGTCAGAGATAGTGCGCGCCCTATGTACTAGAGTTTTAAGTACCCCATTTCTCTGTGAAGGGTGGTGGCAGCTGTCTACGTGCAAATACAGATCAGTGTGTGTTGTCTTTCGATACACCCCATGACCTAGGGTGCCGTCAGCCCTTCTCCTGACCAAGACGTCAAGGAAAGGTAATTTACCCTCCGTTTCAGTCTCCATAGTGAATTTGATGTTGGGGGGTATGGAGTTTAGATGTGTAAGGAAGTCTAGGAGTTTATCCATGCCATGTGGCCAGATGACGAACGTGTCGTCCACGTAACGGAAAAAGCAAGTAGGTTTCCATTCGGATGACGACAGGGCTTCCTCCTCGAAGTTCTCCATGTACAAATTCGCTACCACTGGTGTGAGTGGGCTACCCATGGTGACTCCCTCCGTTTGTTCGTAGTATTCTCCATTAAAAAGAAAATACGTGGAAGTCAAGACATGCCTAAAAAGTTCAGTGGTATTCTCATCAAATCTCTGACCAATCAACTCTAGCGACTCTTGCAGGGGTACCCTCGTAAATAAGGAAACGACGTCAAAACTCACCATGATATCTGACTCATCCAACCTGGAGCTATCTAGGCGTTTAACAAAATCCACGGAATTACTTAGGACTTAATATTCCCGTCCGATATTTGGCCAACAAATATGTAGGTGCCCTGATGTTGCTGACAATGGGGCGTAATGGTACCCCCTCTTTGTGAACCTTCGGGAGTCCATATAGTCTAGGCCGTACCGGACCTTGGGGTAACAATTTCTTAGCGTCACCCTCCGGTAAATCTGCGTCCTTGAGAAGAACCCTCGTCTTGTTCTCCACCTTCTTTGTTGGGTCAACGCTGATCTTCCTGTAGGAATCGTCATTTAGCAGGCTCTGCATCTTATCAGTGTAGTCCTTATGGGAGACAACAACTGTAGCATTGCCTTTGTCAGCCGGTAAGACAACAATTTCAGAGCGTTCCCTCAGATCACGAATGGCCGCCCTCTCTTTACTGCTGATATTTGACTTCATCGGCTTGGATTTCGTCAACGCACGACAAGTTTCACGACGTATTTCCTCGGCTGATTCTGGCGGAAGTCGAGCTGCAACCTGTTCAACAGCACTAACAACTTCTGCAACCGGAGTGAACTTGGGGGGTGGGAGCGAAGTTGAGACCTTTCTGCAAAACCGAGACCGCATCATCACTCAACACCATGCCACTCAAATTGATGACAGTCTTGCACGGAACCTGCAGAGATGGTTTGTCAAGGAGACGTGAGAACTTAGCTGTTTGACGTCCCGTAGCTTTCTTATGGGCGGAATCAGCTGACACCCAGGTGACACCATCAATCCAATCCCAGGAAAAAGAAGTGAACTTAGTAGCCAGTTGCAAATTTAATTTGAGTAATTCCTGTGAGATAAACTCAAGGCTCCGGCGGATGAATTGCACTCTCTCACGTACCAATGCGAGGCTGGCTCGTTTCTTGTCAGCAACATCAGGGCACCTACATATTTGTTGGCCAAATATCTGACGGGAATATTAAGTCCTTATGTGGGTAAATGCCCTCATCACATCCGTAATTCCGTGGATTTTGTTAAACGCCTAGATAGCTCCAGGTTGGATGAGTCAGATATCATGGTGAGTTTTGATGTCGTTTCCTTGTTTACGAGGGTACCCCTGCGAGAGTCGCTAGAGTTGATTGGTCAGAGGTTTGACGAGAATACCACTGAACTTTTTAGGCATGTCTTGACTTCCACGTATTTTCTTTTTAATGGAGAATACTACGAACAAACGGAGGGAGTCGCCATGGGTAGCCCACTCTCACCAGTGGTAGCGAATTTGTACATGGAGAACTTCGAGGAGGAAGCCCTGTCGTCATCCGAATGGAAACCTACTTGCTTTTTCCGTTACGTGGACGACACGTTCGTCATCTGGCCACATGGTATGGATAAACTCCTTGACTTCCTTACACATCCAAACTCCATACACCCCAACATCAAATTCACTATGGAGACTGAAACGGAGGGTAAATTACCTTTCCTTGACGTCTTGGTCAGGAGAAGGGCTGACGGCACCCTAGGTCATGGGGTGTATCGAAAGACAACACACACTGATCTGTATTTGCACGCAGACAGCTGCCATCTGAGAACTGTGTTTCGAAAAAATGGGTACTCAGAGTGGCAGATCCAATGTGCTCTCCGCCCAACCACTGCAGCACAACCTGTTGAGATGGATGAAGTCACGAGGGAGGAGGTAGGCACTGCATTTATTCCATACACAGGCGCACTCTCGGGGAAAATCGCCCGCATTCTGAAGAAACACCGGGTCGGAACTGTGTTTTGTCCTCCGAATAAAACTCGTGCACTGGTGGGGAGCGCCAAAAATGACCTCGGTTTGAGGAAGGCCGGCGTGTACCAGATTCCGTGTCAATGTGGTTAGTCGTATATTGGTCAGACAATGCGTACCGTCGAGGATCGATGCCGTGAACATCAGAGGCACACTCGACTGATGTATCCGAGCAAGTCAGCGGTCGCTGAACATTGTTTGTCGGAAAATCATGCTATGGAGTATGACCGCACGAGGATTCTGGTACAGACGTCGAGATACTGGGACAGCGTTGTTAGAGAGGCCATCGAAATTCGCACCAATGACGACCTCATAAACCGTGACTGTGGCTATAATCTTAGCAGGGCATGGGAACCAGCGATTGGGTTAATCAAGAGTAAATTGAGCAAACGCATAGTTGTGATGACCACTGCAGACAGAGCCATCACATCGACGTCATCTCAGACGCTGTCGCAATCTGTTCCACCGCACTACCGTGGCGCGGGGCGCGGACGGCGGAGGGAGCGCGCCGCGGGTGGAGGGTATTTAAATCGGCCGCCGCCGCGACCGAACCCAGGTCCAGCCTGAGCAGCCATAGCGTACGGATCTCCGTGCCGGCACGTTCACAGGAGCTCAGTCCGTCAGTTCACCTGATGATGGCGACATGTTTGATCGCCGAAATATTGTGCCCATTGAACACTATAGACCGGCAGTACACCCGTGGATATTTTGATTATCAAATACGCCGGGAGAAACTCAAGAATCACAACCTTTAAAATAGTTCCCTACCAACATATTCCTCAAGTCTGGGCCTGACATGAACATTTTCTGTTCTCTGAGCTTAAAACTCTGCTAACAAGGAAGAAATCTTAGAACAGAGACATTATTGGAGGCATAACTAAGTTGAAAATAATTGTTTTTAATTTCTCTGAGAAAAAAAAAGTGGAATCTCAAGACCAAATGAGCTGATCTCAGATCGATCAGATTAGCCCAAAACATTTTTCATTCCATCCTTGTATATTGCACCTATTTCATATATGCTTTTCTGCTTGAAATGTTGAGACACTATGACTAGGAAAGAATATTCAGATTATACTGGTTAAATTAGAAAGTGAAAGTATTTTGAGAAGATTGCAATAGTAGACACAAAAAATGCGTAACTACAGTCAAATATTTATAAATTTCTATTATTTTTGTAAATAAATAGCTGACAAATAAAAAGGGTATTGCTGTAACAAAAAAGAGAAAATGTGCTACTGATCAGATACACAAAACAAAAATGATTCCTAAATAGTGACCCAACACCTTTGCCTAACCCACATCTCGAAGTAAGTGAGATGGTTACCTCTGAAATCAAACCTAGTCTCTCTCTCTCTCTCTCTCTCTCTCTCTCTCTCTCTCTCTCTCTCTCTCTCTCTCCCCCCCCCCCCCCCCTCTCCAACCCTTCTCTCAATCCTGCACCACTGCGGACATTTTCATGTGAATGAGCCAGGCACCAAACATTTCCTGTATACCCTCCCACCACCTCTAATTACTTACTTCTATCAACAGATCGCTGCTTCACAACATGGTATCTGAGTGACCTGCCATTCCTTTCCAACATTCCCCAACATACCTCCCTTTCCTTCCTAAGAAGAAACTAAATTTCCTGAGCATGAGGTATAGTTTTCCACCCCTACTTTTACATGTGTATACAGTAGCACTTGAAATTTTGCCTCTTTAAGGTTTGATTACAGCCATTCTGCCTCTAAGTAATTTAACGGTATTTTGCATCTACACTCCAAAAAGAGTCAAACACTACAATAAATCTTCTCACATATACCTCAATAACTCACTGGGACAATAACATTAAGAGAAATTTGGGCTTATGTCACGACTTATTATGTAATGCACCATTCATGAATAGAAAATCTGATGAGATACGGGGGAGGGGGGGGGGGGGGGGCGGATATAATTCTCGTACATAATGCACTATGTACTCTCCATCATACCCCATGAGGTGGTTTGCAGAACACAAATGTTGATAAAGGCATCTTGAATATTATTGTCACAAGTCACTGCTGTCATCAACACAAAAAGGATGTTGTATTTTGCTACAGAGATTTAGGAATTTGTTGGGTACTCAGCTGCAGTCTTTATTGCACAAAGAATTTATTTTATTTTTTGTCTATTAAGGAGTTCCAAAATTAATTTATTTGCATTCTGGTTTTCAAACGCAAATAAATAAATTTTGTTTGGTGCTTGGTACAGAACAAGATATTTCTTACACAATACAAGGCAGGTGTATGTACACCACCACCTTGTGGGTATCTCCTTCAGGAAAACAAACTTTAAACACATTTTTACATACTTAATATGCACCTTATGGTAAATATATAAATACCTGCCGCATTCGGTATCCAACGTAGCTCTTAAATCCAAATCCAAGAGTCACAACTGGGTAGCCAATGCTAAAAAATTCAAAAAAAATTATAAATGTTGGTTTTCGTACATATTGAGTGACACATAAGATGTCATTGTATTCGTTTTATAAATTGTGTATTTATTCTGGCCAAGCACATTCATGTGAAAGTAACCACAACAGTACACAAATACCCTTAATGTACAAAATTTACCACATGTTCACAATTTTACCTCTTAGATCCTTCAAGTGTCATTTTTATATTGGCGATAGCTCTACAACACAACTAACAGAAATCATTCAATCTAATGTAAGCTTCAGCAAACCATCAACTGTTACATAACACATCCCCTTCCTAGCTTGCACAATCTCCACTCTACTGGGATTGATTTAAGTAGTAAGATTGAATGTACAATAAACTGACAAGTTCGCAATCCAAATGTTACAGTTGAAATTTTCAATATAGACTTCTCATCTCCATCTAGTGTTCAGAATCCAATTTTATATTCTGGTGCAATAGTTTATAACAGATTGCACATTTGCATCAGGTAGGATATTGGAAATCCCCCGATATTCAAAAACAAAGTAAAACAGACCCTATTAGCAACTTCTACATTTTATGAGAATATCTGCAAATTATGATGAACATTAATGTTCATATTACACAAGCTTTTAACCAGTATATAGATAGCTAATGTCTTCTGTGTAGAGTCGCATAAATGCTTAAGAGAAAGTACGCACATCAAAAAAAGTTTTGCATTACCTCGCTTCCGAGAGTTCTGGAACCTGTACAGAAAATTGGAATAGCGATCAACATAAACATCATTTCTGCCCCTTTTATTGCTCGTGAAAACCACACATTGCATGTTGTACCATTATACAGTGAGACCTTCATAGGTGATGGTCCAGATTGCTGCACACACCAGTACCTTTAATACTCAGTACGATGTCCTCTTGCACTGATGCAGGCCTGTATTCGTTGTGGCATGGTCCAGATTGTCCCACTCCTCAACGGCGATTTGGCGTAGGTCCCTCAGAGTGGTTGGTGGGTCACGTTGTCTATAAACAGCCCTTTTCAATCTATCCCAGGCATATTCAATAGAGTTCATGTCTGGAGAACTTGCTGGCAACTCTAGTCAGGCAATGTTGTTATCCTGAAGGAAGTCATTCACAAGATGAGCACGTGGGGGTATGAATTGTCGTCCATGAAGACGAGTCCCTCGCCAATATGCTGCCGATATGGTTGCACTATTGGTCGAAGGATGGCATTCATGTATCATAGAGCTATTACAGTGCCTTCCATGACCACCAGTGGCATATGTTGGCCCCACATAATGCCATCCCAAAACATCAGGGATCCTCCACCTTGCTGCACTCGCTGGATGGTGTATCTAAGACATTCAGCTTGACCGGGTTGCCTCCAAACACATCTCGAATGATTGCCTTGTTGAAGGCATATGCAACACTCATTGGTGAAGATAACATGATGCTGATCTTAAACGGTCCATTCGAGATGAAGTTGGGCCCATCTGTACCATGCTGCATGGTATCATGGTTGCAAAGATAGACCTTGCCATGGACATCGGAAGTGAAGTTGTGCATCATGCAGCCTATTGCACACTGTGTTGTAACACGGCATCCTGTGGCTACATGAAAATCATTATTCAACATGGTGGCATTGCTGTCTGGATTGCTCCGAGTCATAATTCATAGGTAGCGGTCATCCACTGCAGTAGTAGGCCTTGGGCGGCCTGAGCGAGGTATGTCATCGACAGTTCCTGTCTATTTTTATCTCTTCCATGTCTGAACAACACAGTTCTGGTTCACTCCGAGACGCCTGGAAACTTCCCTTGTCGAGAGCCCTTCCTGGCACAAAGTAACAACGTGGACGCAATCAAATTGCGGTATTGACCATCTAGGCATGGTTGAACTACAGACAACACGAGTTGTATGCCTCCTTCTTGGTGGAATGACTGGAACTGATCAGCTGTCAGACCCCCTCCATCTAATAGTTGCTGCTCATGCATGGTTGTTTACATCTCTAGGCAGCTTTAGTGACATCTCTGAACAATCAAAAGAACTGTGTCAGTTATACAATATCCACCGTCAACGTCTATCTTCAGGAGTTCTGGGAACCGGGGTGATGCCAAACTTTTTTGGTGTGTGTATTACATAAAACAGGATAAGGTCACACACAGAAGAGGAACTGTGGCTTCTTTCTAGTAGCTGTTTTTGTACATATATAGGGTGTTACAAAAAGGTACGGCCAAACTTTCAGGAAACATTCCTCACACACAAATAAAGAAAAGATGTTATGTGGACATGTGTCCGGTAACGCTTAATTTCCATGTTAGAGCTCATTTTAGTTTGTTCTTCCACCTACGCTCAATGGAGCACGTTATCATGATTTCATACGGGATACTCTACCTGTGCTGCTAGAACATGTGCCTTCACAAGTACGACACAACGTATGGTTCATGCACGATGGAGCTCCTGCACATTTCAGTCGAAGTGTTCGTACGCTTCTCAACAATAGATTCGGTGACTGATGGATTGGTAGAGGCGGACCAATTCCATGGCCTCCACGTTCTCCTGACCTCAACCCTCTTGACTTTAATTTATGGGGACATTTGAAAGCTCTTGTCTACGCAACCCCTGTACCAAATGTAGAGACTCTTCGTGCTTGTATTGTGGAAAGCTGTGATACAATACGCCATTCTCTAGGGCTGCATCAGCGCATCAGGGATTCCATGCGACGGAGGGTGGATGCATGTATCATCGGTAACGGAGGACATTTTGAACATTTTCTGTAACAAAGTGTTTGAAGTCATGCTGGTACGTTCTGTTGCTGTGTGTTTCCATTCCATGATTAATGTGATTTGAAGAGAAGTAATAAAATGAGCTCTAACATGGAAAGTAAGCGTTTCCGGACACATGTCCACATAACATATTTTCTTTCTTTGTGTGTGAGTAATGTTTCCTGAAAGTTTGGCCATACCTTTTTGTAACACCCTGTATATACAATATATCTGCAAGCTATTCTAATAATCATCAGTTTCAATGTATCACCACTAGTGGTAATTTATTGTTAGCATCCTTTACTGAAGTAGCCTGCAGTGGTTGCTTCATGGGTAATACATAACTCTCCTTATTGATGGTATTTGCACAACATAATGATTTAGTTAAGTGTATCACTGTATTTTATAAGGAAACAAGTCGCTCAAATATTAATACATTACAAATATCAATGTTATTTCACCAACACAGTACCGGATATTCAAGTTCATTTACTCAGACGTTGAGTCAAAGCCGTTGGCACAGATACAAAATAATCTGGTGTTTAAACCCAACCAGGATATAAATTGTTGCTTACTTTCTATAACAAACCCATTACATTCACAATGGATTTATAACATGTGTGTGGTGTGTGAGCAGGGAGCCACTATGCAGTATAGTGAACGTGGAAACATTTCTGACAATTTAACACTGTTGCCAAAAATAGCAGCAGAATTCTTCACTTCTATCTGAGAGTAAACCTTTCTTTACTGATCATAACAAACCAACATGGTTTACTGTTTTTAACATTACACACAGAAGTGGAAAGTTGATAACCTGCCAGTATAGCTTTAAGAATAAAATGTGATTATGTAACATTTCATGCCTAACTCGGTATTACACAAAGGCATAAAATGTAAGTTCAACTATTAGCATTAATTCTACTTCTCTGCAATTACTATTAACAGTGAATAAGTTGAAGGAAAAACTCCTACATCCAATGTTTGTACAGGAAATCTGTTGACCTACATTAAACAATTTGCCTTTTTCATCAAATTGCCAGTGGCTTTCCTCCACTACATTCTAACCACTACACAATGCAAATGTAGGAGTTCTTCATGTATAACTGCCTCCTGAATTTGCAAATCATACTCAAAACATCATATCATCCACAGTTTTGGCACTAATTGTATATGTGGCCAATACTGATGTCACATACTGAAGTATGTACATATATATGGCACATGAATCATATTGAAGTAGAACACAAGTTTAAAAATAACAACATATTGAAACACACACACTGTGAAGAGATGCACTCAGAGAATGTGGTACAATACAGCATTTTTAATTTTGTCAGCATGTTCTCAGCTATGTCAACATACTCTGGGCCATAGTTGTTTCCCATTAAGTTTTGAACCACACACTTTAGGCAGTACAGGCTTCTCACTCCACAGCATTCACTGAATGACGGAAATCCTCATCTGGTATTAGTTTCAGAATATCATGACCAGTGAACATGCTCTCATTCAACTTAGCATATGACAGGTTGTGGAACTTGTAACACAGATATCTGAAACTGTTGCCACACTTAGGTAATGTCTTGACAAACTTCTTCACTAAGCACAGTTTGATGTGCAGAGGTGGCAAGAGTATTCTGTCTCTCTTCACTACAAGATCACACTTTATATTTTTGTCTTTCTGCACCATGGAAGCAATTCCAACCTTCAGGATCACTGTTTTTGCTCCTAACACTTGTTACAAGCCCAATTGTCCCATTCACAGAAGAAATACGGGAACTTGGTATATGCTGATTGTTGTCCTAGAAGCATACCCAACACTTTCAAATCCACTACACACTATCCTATTGTGATCCCCATAATGAATGATAGTAAGAAGCACCTTCACATTATTGTATGTTTCCTTCAGGTGTACAGAACAACTGACAGGTACAATGTTACCATTGTGCAGCAGAACTGCCTTCAGGCTTCTTTTAAATGAGTCAATAAACTGTCTCCAGTCATCTGGTGCATATGGAACGTTGAAATAAACCGTCACAACTTGCACATTACTGCAGTACATTAACAGGTTGTTTTGAGCCAGATATTGAGTGAATATCAAGTCTCTCTTTCTATAAAATTTAATGGACATACAAGCTGTTAACAATTGTCTTTCATGCAGTCTTGCCCCTGACAGCTCTGCTTTGTCCTTTGTCAGTCCCAGATCATGGACTATGTCATTTAGGTCCAGCTGAGTGAACAGATGAGGGCCTTCATCTGTGCCTACTTCAAAGTCAGTTTCATCCACCTCCTGCACAGTATCTCAGGCATCACTGTCGTCTGTATCTGATGTCTGCAGAGGCTGTAGTATAGGTGTATATGGGTGAGTGAATATAGTTCAGATAGTCGATAGTCTTCTTGTTTTTCTTGTTGAAACCATTAAACAAGAGTGGAAGTAGCAGTCATCAGTGTACAGTAATTCTGTTGCTCCTGCCAGACCACAGAGATGCCAAACACACACACACACACACACACACACACACACACACACACACACACACACAAAAGAAGTGGATCCCACGTCTTACTGATGTTGTCCACTTTTACTCTGAAATAGGCCTGGCAGACCTTTCTCACGAAAGCAATAATGTTTCTTTAGGCTTTTTTCTGTAACAAAAAGTGTTAGGAGAGTTTACACAGCCTCGGGTGAACATTGTACACTAACACAAACTTACTTCCACAAACACAACTCAGTGACAGACAGGCAGTGCCATTTACAATGAGACAGTTTCACCGAGTGCAATTAGTGGTGCACATGTTGAACAGTTGAAAGCAGTGCACTACTGCTGAGCTTCATATCATGTTTTTGTGTATATTATTATTGCCAATATATGTAATCTGGGCAAAAACTGTGGCTGATATTATGTTTTGAGTACATTTTCAAATTCAGGAGGTCAAAATACAAAAAGAATGTCCACATTAAAAGAAAATGTTTTTGCGACTTAGCAATTTTAATGATGCTCTGCTGAAAATAAAGAAGATTTATCTGGTGTTGTATGTCCTTATGATATTATTGCTACAAATAATACAAAAATGGAATTCATAACTATATTGTTAACATGAAGTCTGATTATGACATTGATACCAGTGGCGAGTAATGTACTTTTAAAACGGCAACTCCCAAGTTTCTAGCAATAAAGCTTTTCCAGCAACATGAACATGCACGTCCTGAGACTTCTCCGCAACAGACAAATACAAGCAGTCCAGAGACATTTTGATATTTTTGGTGTGCCAGCAGTGAAAGTTAGAACAAATATGATGATAAAGAATGCTCTGTACACTGGTATAAAGAAAGACAAGCACAACTAAAACAGCTTCTGGTTAATTTTTTATTCACAGTGAAACCTGGAAATATTGCTCATAAAAATTAATAATCCTGAAAGTCACAAACAGGAGAATTTGTTTTGGCAATCTTAACTTGAAATTAAACACCAATTTAGTTCCTTTTGTTCTCCCAAAATAAATGACAATAGAGATATGTTAACACGCAAGAGTATATATTACCAATGGGCTGCAAATGGCCTGCACAAATCCAAGTGAAATGGAAGATGTTTGATATCTCGAAGTCGCACTGCTGCTTCAACATAGACAAACAGGAACCACAGAATGACAGTAGGCAAACAAATGCCCCTCTCTGAAAAGAAAAATGTAAGGTGTGTAAATGTACTACTTCTTTTTTCTTAATAATTTAACAGATTTCAGAATCAGAAGACTTCACACACACACACACACACACACACACACAAACACACACACACACACACACACACACACACACACACACACACACACACACACACACACACACAATCTTCACACATATATTACTAATTAATGGAAAATCTCATATAAAGATGTGAAACAATTACTAACAAAGAGATAGAGGGGCTGGCCAGTACTTACCTCAGCTCAGTACAGCCGATAGAAACATCTATCGGCTGTACTGAGCTGAGGTAAGTAATGGCCAGCCCCTCTATCTCTTTGTTAGTAATTGTTTCATACATATATTCAAAGACAAATCATTGCAGCACCTAGTGATACTGCTAAATTTTTTAGTGCAGAGCACCCGTTAAAACAGTTAAAAAATCCAAGTCATCTCTCCTTCGTTGAATACTTTTACTACTGCACTACATTTATAATGTGGATAAAATAACTTTGACTGATAGATCATAGTGGTAAAGGGCAGTGCTGACAGAATGTGGTCAGCCAGTCTTAACAAGGCTCCTGCATGTGATTACAAAACAGGCACTCGATAAAGAACTTAAATTGTCAGGTGACTGGATCTTACCATCTGACTTCCTGAAACATCTATCACAAAGTTATTTTAATCAGATAACACACGTCCCATGTTAAGGCAAATTCTGATGTAGGCACAAAACAACAATGTTTAAGATTATACACGTAGGAGAAACAATATTCTAAGTTGCAAAGAGCATGTACCATACAACATTATCATGTAAAGAGCACAGGAGCATTCTGAGTTATTAAAATTTAAATTTCACAGTAGTGTTAAAACTATTCAAATGAAACACTTCAATATACAATACAAGCACATTAATACAATATGAAGAAAGATGAGGCAAAGAAATCTGTTACAAGCACAAATAACAATGATTGACTGCAAACGTTGACAGTTGCCATTAATAGGGCACTGCAACATTAAATACCAACCACCAATTGTCCTACAATAAATCCAACTCATAACATAAAATTTTTGGAAGTTAACTTCTAACCCTAACAATGTTATTTTATTTATTCATATGGCTCACAAGCAGTTTAAATTTAGAAGTATATGACATTAGCAATACTATACACAACAGCAATAAGAAAATGGTGGAAAAAATGGCTGGTCCACTTCTCCTCCAGCATCCTAGGTAGTGGGTCACTGCCCAACGAGCTAAAAAGAACAAAAATAGTGGCAATTTACCAGGTAAACAAGGTGACCACCCTGAAAGTTTCAGACCAATTTCCCTTTTGAACTGTACTTATAAACTCTTTGAGAGGCTCTTTTATAGTAGAATTAGCAGCTTCATTCTGGAACACATCCCAGCCGAGCAAGCGGGTTTCAGGCCACAGAGAAATTGCTGCACCAAGGTACCGGCCCTAACAACTTGGAGACTGATTTCCAAGAAAACGTCAAGACATCTGTCATGTTCATAGACCTAACCACGGCATATGCCACAGTCTGGAGAGAAGGGATGATACACAAATTACTGAAAACAATACCAAGCCGGAAAACTGTAACTCTCATCAATACCATGTTAAACCCTAAGAACAAACTAATATCTAATCAGAGACTGTTTCTGTATATTTCAGTTAATGATTCTTCCAGAAGCTAGCAAGTTTGCTTTCTTTTTTGTGTGTGCTTGTCAACAACTTAACACTTCTGCTTTTCCCAGAGTGGTTTCTTTTACTCTTAAAATATTCAGTTAATAATTAATTACAAAGACAAAAAATTATGATCACACTATCTGGGAATACAGTACAGTGGGACTAGCTTTATTTATGGAGAAACCAGGAAAGGTATCACTGTCACCAAACCATGCACAAGGTATTTAACTGACATTTGTAACGTAACACCTTTTGGATCCATGAAATTTCACCTATGAGCTTATTACAGTAAGTATCCAGCAACGCCTCATACAGTACTCTGTGGAAAATTTAACACACTGTCAAGGACCTATGTGACTGAATATCCTTTGATGTTACTTCTGTCCTTTGCTGTATATTCCCAAGCTGTGACTGATATTCTGCTAGGTGGCAATGGATCAAGGTGGCACTCAGACTTCCCTTACACTCACCAACCAATTCCAATACTTTTTTTAACATTCACTTTCACAAAGTGGATTTCTACTGCTACCACCACAATTTCTTCCCTCTGCCTTAGTAGCCATCGCTTGCTCCAATACATGAAAAGAAGCAGATTTATGCCTTTTTAGAAAATAAGAGGTTTGTTGCATGGCCTCAGTTATTCTGAAATAGTTTGATCATTTGAGCAAATGAAGAAGTTCTCTTGGAGGGATCACAGTGGTAACTCACAAGTTAGGTAACAACAGTGTGATGTGTTAAATCAGAGCATATATCATCACTTGAGGTCACAGTAATTGCAACACTGAATAGTTAGCTGATGTTTAATAGAAAAAGAGAGACTTACAACATTTTAATCCTGCAAAAATTGGTGAACTCCTATACACGATTACTGTTTAGTCCTCGATAAAGGAGGATTTTTGTTATTAAGTAATTGTGCGCTGACTTTAATATAATAAACAAGGCACTGTGTATTAATTTAGATAATAGGACGATTATTTACAAAGACTTGTCAGAAGCTTACCTGTGTGCCACACATATTGTACCCATACGTAAGTACTGGCTGCAAAAAAGAGCCAGTGAACTGGGATGAAGAAGAAGCAGAGCATATCTGACGTCACAGCAACACAAATAAAAAATATACAAAATGCCTGCAACAAAGAAAAGTGGTTACAATTGAACTTTGATAACTGGCAAAAGATAAAATTTCACACTGATGTAGTAACTGCAATGCTACCAAATGCTTTAAAAGTACATGACATCAAAAACTGCTCTTGAAATGAAAAACTGTATTTGTGTTAACCCTTAGTCGTCATGACATTTTACACCTGCAAAACACAGTACTCCACATTAGCTGGGGTTGACCATACATGCCTGCACGTTTCATGTTTTAATGAAAGGAAATAACCATTTTGCTTTTTTTTTGCTGACTTTGACTACATAACAAATTCAATCCCTCTTCTTTATTTGTTATTTCCAATTTTTCCAGTGCTCTATCTTCTCCCTATGCCACCTGTTTAATTTTCTGTGCATGTTGCAACTGATTTATTTTTACTATCTTGACAGCCCTCTAAATTTATTACTTTATTCTTAAAATACAGTGAAACTTCGATTTTACATTATCTGATTTCACATTTTTCACATTTCTACGCCATAAATTCATAGCCCCTGTGAAAAACACCAAGGCTAAAAATTCCCTACTTTTGTATTTCTTCCTAGTAAAGTTTACCTCAATTTTAAGTTCTTACTCGACACCTTGCTTGACTTCGGCCCATTTTTTTCCTATTGACATTTGATGTGACTGAACAAGTTACATGTGGCTCTTAAGACAGGTGGTTTGTACCATGGGTGGTGGCGGAAATAAGGGAATATTTTAGGACCTTGTGGAGAGAGGAGGTGTGAGAGACAAAATGCTGACGTAATCCACGATCGGTGTTGCCAACATAATTTGCAACAGTTAGTTTCAGTGCGCAATTATGATACGATACACCTACTACTAGACTGCAACTGTAATGGAGAAAGCAGACAGCTGATGCAAAGTGTCCCAGACTGAGCCAATATGTTGGTTGGTTGGTTTAAAGGCGGGAGAAGGGACCAAACTACGAGGTCATTGGTCCCTTGTTCCTACTAAACCAATGCCACAAGTCTGAGAATAAAATGGACGAAACATATAACAAAATGGAAAGAAAGGAAAAGCCACAAGAACGAATGGAAGGCAACGAACACCAACAGGAACAAAAGAGGATAAGAAAACAACAGAGAGACGCTAGAAACAGAAGAAAGTTAAACATGAAAGCAAATTACAGTGGCTGGCAAACCACAAGAATAAAAACGGAAAGCCAGCCACTCTGCAACACATTAAAACCTCCACCCTAAAAGCACTAGGGTGGATGACACAGAGGGGCAAAGGACATGCACTAAAACCTACATAGAAGTATAAAACACACTCTCACAGATAAAACGTAAAACTAAAGCTGCTGTGGAGGCATTGTCGCCCAACACCGAAGGCAGGGAAAGTTAAGTCTACCGCAGAGTGGCTAAAAGTGGGCAGTCCAGCAAGGGGTGGAAGACTGTCATTTGGGAGCCACAGGTGGGTCCTCGCGGCAGAGTATGTAATCATGCGGTAGCCACATATGGCCAAAGCGGAGCCGGCAGAGGACAACTGATTCCCTGCGAGAGGCGTGCATGGAAGACTTCCACACATTCATAGTCTCCTTAATGACACGCAGTTTGTTGTGTGTGCTGTTATACTATTCCGTCTCCCAAAGCTGGAAAACCCTACCTATCTCCAGAAGCAGTTTCCGCGTCACCCGTTTGGCCAGCCTATCAGCAAGTTTGTTGCCAGGGATTCCGACATGTCCTGGGGTCCAAACAAACACCATGGAATGGTGGGACTGTTCCAGGGCATAGACGGACTCCTGAATGGACGCTACCAGAGTGTGGCGAGGGTAGCACTGGTCGATAGCTTGTAGGCTGCTCAATGAGTCAGTACACAGGAGAAATGACTCACCAGGGCAGGAGTGGATGTACTCAAGAGCACGAGAGATGGCCGCCAGCTCTGCAGTGAAAACACTGCGCCAACTGACAAGGAGTGTTGCTCAATATGTCCTCCATGAACATATGCAAAGCCTACGTGACCATCAGCCGTTAAGCCATCGGTGTAAACCACTTCAGAGCCCCGGAACACGTTAAGAATCAAGAGGAATTGACAGAGTCCTGAGGGCCATGCAAAAGGTCCAGACGAAGCTGCGGCAGAGGCGTACACCATGGAGGCGTACATGAACGGACCACAAGTAGAGGTGGTAAAGGGAAGGACTCCAGTTCGGAGAGAAGGGACCGCACGTAAGCTGCAATCATTAGCTTCGATCAGGGTCGCCAATGCGGGAGATGGGCTGCCGTGGGCGGGAAAAGGAGACGGTAATTCGGTTGCTTAGGGGAACTATGAATGTGTGCTGCGCAACTGGCGAGCAGTTGCATACGTCTGATCTGCAGTGGAGGGACACCAGCCTCCACCAATATGCTCGTCACCGGACTCATCCTAAACGCTCCTGTTGCTAATCAAACCCCATAGTGGTGCACAGGGTCGAGTAAATGCAATGCTGAAGGCACTGCCGAGCCATAAACCACACTCCCATATTCAATTCGGGATTGGACAAGGGCTCTGTACAGCTGCAGCAGTGTAGAGCGATCTGCACCTTAATTTGTGTTGCTCAGGCAATGGAGGGTATTGAGATGCTGCCAACACTTCTGCTTAAGCTGATGAAGATGAGGGAGCCAAGTCAATCGAGTGACGAAAACCAGTTCTAGGAACTGATATGTCTCCACTACAGGGAGTAGATCGTCATTAAGGTAAAGTGCGTGTTCCGGATGAACGGTTTGACGCTAACAGAAGTGCATGACACACGAGTTTGTGGCTGAAAACTGGAAGCCGTGGGGTAGGGCCCATGACTGCGTCTTGTGGATGGCTCCTGGAGGCGCCACTCAGCAACAACAGTACTGGAGCAGCAGTACGAATTACAGAAGTCGTCTGCATACAGAGAAGGTGAGATACACAGCCCTATAGCTGCTGCTAGACTGTTAATGGCCACTAAGAATTGTGACACACTCAATATAGAGCCCTGTGGGAATCCACTCTCCTGGATACGGATGGAACTATGGTTGGACACGTAAAGTACAGAGCGACAGGAAGTTTTGGATATAAATCGGGAGCGGTCCCCGGAGACTGCACTCATACAATGTGGCAAGGATTTGATGTTGCCAAATTGTGTCGTACGCTTGACACAAGTCAAAAAAAGACGGCAATCTGGTGTTGCCGCCTGGAAAAGGCTGTTCAGATGGCAGAATATATGGACAAAAGATTATCAGTTGTAGAGAAACTCTGGCGGAAGTTGCCCTGACAGGGAGCCAGCAAGCCATGTGACTCCAGGACCCAAACCAACCGCCGACATACCATACGTTCCAGCAGCCTGGAAAAGGCTATTCGGATGGCAGAATATATGGACAAAAGATTATCAGTTGTAGAGAAACTCTGGCGGAAGCTGCCCTGACAGGGAGCCAGCAAGCCATGTGACTCCAGGACCCAAACCAACTGCCGACATACCATACGTTCCAGCAGCTTACAAAGAATGTTGGTGAGGCTGATGGGCCAATAGCTATCCACATCAAGCGGGTTTTTACCGGGTTTGAGCACCGGTTGATGGTGCTTTCCCACCACTGCGATGGAAAGACGCCATCGTAGCAGATCCGGTTGAAGATGACGACAAGATGTCACTTTTAGTCATATGAGAGATGTTTAATCACCTGGCTGTGGGTGCAATGAGGCCGATGAGCTGTGTCAGGTCAATGTGCAAAGGCACTGAGGAGCTCCCACCCTGTAAATGGGGCGTTATAGGATTCACTGCAGCATGTAGTGCCGCCGTTTGAGTTTGCGAAAGGCTGGGGGGTAGTTCTATGAAGCAAAGTGCTCGGCAATCGCATTTGCATCAGTACATAACTCATCATTTATGGTAACACTGGGGACAGCTGACA